>NW_015163607.1:1436362-1450965 GCF_001447785.1 Gekko japonicus
TGGTGTGCCCTTCTGTGAATTTAAAATCTTAATGCACGCTGCTCCATTAAGGTTGCAAAGGCTGCTGGTTTCCCTCACACTATGAAAGAAAATAAAATCAATTTAAAGTATCTTGTGTTCATAGTCACTGCACTGCACTAGCCAATGGATTTTACCAGCAGTTACAGCTGCTGAATAAGTGAGGTTATAGTGTGTGTGTGTGTGGGGGGGTGCATGTTCTATATATGCATTTTTATTTGCAAGTATCACAAAGGGCCACTTCAGCACATTCCATTATCATCTCTAGACATTTATTCAGGATTTTCACAGAACCAGCAGACACAGCTGTTAGGGAGAACAGAATCTGGGTGCCAGCCATGTGTTGGAATGATTATAGATAGCTACACACACACACACGTGTGTCCCAAATCATATAAGTCTCAATGCTGGAAGGCAGCTGTCATGCACATGATTCTGGGGAGGCAGTGGTCCTGAGCTCTTTGCAGACGTAAGTGTAGGGTTTGAAACCCACATGATTCTGGGGAGGCAGTGGTCCTGAGCATTTTGGGTAGGACCATTTCTAGAAGGCTGCCCATTACTTTCCGCTGAATCCCTAAAAGAATTGCTGAATAGAAGGGCCTTTTGTCAGTCTTGGGTCAACCACAGAAAACTGTCCCAACCCTGGTCAAATTATGAATATTTGCCTGGAAATGCTGCTAGATCAGCAATTGTTTAATTTCAAAAACCATGCCCACCTTTCCTCAATTTACATATTTCTGTATGTGCTTTTTACTTTGGGGGGGGGGGCTCAAAGAGAAGCCATTGCTATTTATTTAAAAATGCTTTTACCCTGCTTGTCTCCCACAAGCAGGTCCCAAGGTGGCTTGCAATAAAAGTCATTCTAAATGAACACTTGTTGTTCAGTTGCACAGTCGAGTCCGACTCTTCGCGACCCCATGGACAAGATCTCGCCAGGGCCTCCTGTTTTCCACCATCCTCTGAAGTTTGCTCAATTTCATGTTTGTTGCATCTATGACACTGTCTAACCATCACATCCTTTGTCGTCCCCGTCTTCTTTGACCTTCAATCTTTCCCAGCATCAGGGTCTTCTCCAGTGAGTGCTCCCTTCTCATTTGGTGAACGCTACCATACAGTTAAGAGCATTAAAAATCTTATGGGCTATGGATCAAGTGAGCCACAGTCCTTTCCTCTAGAGAAAAGTTCTTTCAAGGATGTGCCGCTGGTCTCTCTCAGCCCTGGCTGGAGCTCTTGCCCCAACTCTGACAGCCTGGGGACTAGATCTTCCATCAGGATAACAAGGGAGCTTTGTGTCTGTCAGAGACTAGAACTAAGGATTGTTTCTGGAGAAAAGGGATTCTCACTGACAGACACCCAGTTTTGTTGACCAGCTGACTGGAGACAGACATCCAAAGCTTAGAGGGTTAAAATTTCTCATAACGGGGCTCTCCTAAGAAACTACCTAGCTGTAGTATGTACAATCATTTGTACAGCAACTCTCAGCAACGACTGCAGTTTCAGGTATCATATTTAACTGAAAGGAAGATGACCCTGAATGTAAGATATTAAAAATGTTATACACACACACAAAAATATTATTGGACATAACTTTACTCGTATGTAAGATGACCCCCTCTTTTTTATGGCATACCTATGGGGAAAAAACTATTCTTGAATTTCAGTAAATACTGTAAATTTCATTAAAATTTACAAAAGAGAAAGTGACCAAGACACAGCTGCCATTTTCTACAGCAACTGTGTGTTTCAGGTAATGTGTAATCCCAGCTTTCGAGACAGGTGTGTTCCCCCCCCCACATCTTGAGTGAGTTTAAGAATTTCAGGTAGCATGCCAGCTCTTCAGCAGAGAAATAATTGCTCCCAATGTTTTGCAAATTGTAACTGCATAAATTATTTTGGTTAGGCAGTTCATGCATGAACAGCTCATTTTGCGATAATGCCATCCTTGGGAGCCAAGGATATTAAGTCTCAGGCAGCCAACAGATGCCATAATGAAAGCTTGCTGGTGCAGGAGGACTACAGGGAATGAGAATAAAGCTGGTTTTATAGTGTTTTGTTTATTTCAGGCTCTCTAGTTCATATTACTCACTCTGGAATACTGAGTTCTTGTAGGCTCCATTGGAGGGGGGAAAAGGCACTGCAAAGATTCTCAATGGAATCGAACTTCACCAAAGAGTTCAGGTAGAAGTGCACTCCCTCCACTCACTTCAGTGATCCAAAGCTAACAATGAATACAATTGCAGAATTTACTGCTAGAAGATGTCATGATGACCATGAGAAGAGATGGCTTTAAAGGAGTATTAGACAAATTGATGGAGAGTGGGTCCATCAATGGCTACTAGCCATGGAGACGAAAGGGGACCTTCATATTCAGAAGCAGTAAGCCTCTGAATACCAGTTCTAGGAGGCAGCATTGGTCCCCATTGGTATGAAAAAGGATGCTGGACTAGATAGACCATTGGCCTAATCCAGCAGGCCTCTTATGATGTTCTTAAGATTTTCCCAGGGAAGAGAGAAAAGAGAATTGGAGAGAGAGAGAGAGAGAGAAGGCTGAATGGGCTTGAATCTAAGAGATCCAAGCCCTTTCAGCCATATCCTGGGCTCCCGCAGGATTGGATGAGGGGAGGGGGGAGGCAAGGCTGAAAGGCCTTGGAAGTCAAGATCCCCATATGGTATAACTGAGCTGAATAAATTCGGCAATAGTGAAAATTCCCGAGCCCCAGTATCATACCAATACTGAGATTCAGGAATATGGGCAAATACCGATATTTTCCAGGTTTGGTATATCCGAACCCGAAAAATAACATTTTTTTTGGTGCACATGCCTACTCCCTATTTATACAAATGTTGAACTCTATGACATTATGGTCACTGTTCCCAAGCAGTGCAATCACTTTTACATCTCTCACCAAGTCTTGAGCGTTACTTAGGACCAAATCCAGGATCACCTCTCCCCTGGTAGGTTCTGTGACCATCTGCTCCATAGCACAGTCATTGAGATGTCTAGAAACTCAATCTGTCTTTCCCAACTTGAACACATATTGACCCAATGTGTGGGTAGTTCAAATCACGTATTACAACACAGTTATTTCGTCTAGCTGCTATCTTTAATTCATTCATCATTTTATAATCCTCCTCTGTCTTTTGATCTGGTGGGCGATAGCTTCCTTTTGGGCCCAATATTACAACAATACAATGTAATTCTCTTACCTTCTCAATCTTGCTGGACTGTATACCATCTATGACATACAGAGACACCCCATCTCCAACCCTTCCCCCCCATCCTTCTGATATAATTTATAACCAGGAATCACCATATCCAACTGATTTTCCTCATCCCACCAAGTTTCTGAAATACCCACACTGTGTATGTTTTCCCACAACACCAAGCATTCCAGCTCCCCAATTTTACCTCGGACACTTCTAGCATTTATATATCAACATCTATAATTTCCCAGGCATGTTAAGGCCTGCAACCTTCCTCCTGCTTCCTTGAGACCCTGCCAGGCAGTCCATATTGTTTGTCACAGTCTCAGTGGACAATTCTAATCCATATCCCTGTAGAAAAGTAACAGCTACTCCTTCATCTCTCTGAGATGAGCCATCCCAAACCAGAGACTTTTAATCTCCTGTTGGTTTCCCCCCCAATATTCAGTTTTAAAACTGCTCTGCCATCTTTTTTATTTTAAGCGCCAGCAGCTTGGTTCCTTCTCAGGACTAGTGGAGACCATCTCTTTCATATAGCTCCCTCTTGTTTCAAAAAGCATCCCAGTGCCTAACAAACTCAAACCCTCCCTCCCTCTTGATGTACTTGATGCCCTGTTGAGGATCTACAGCCAGTGATGTAACTCACCTTGCATTCAGTGAAATCAATTAGACCTGGCACTAGAGGTGCCACTGAATTTCATGTACACTAAAACTTCAAGGGTAAAGGTAAACATCTCTGGAGTTTTGAAGAAAGCAAGGAAAGGATCCTACCAGGCAGGAAGTTGGGTTGCTGTTTTGAGAAGTCTTTTTGGATTTATCAGCTTAAAACATTCCTAGCAGAGTTAACAAACATCTCCAGTGAACTTTTATATAGTGTTTCAGCTTGAGACCCATTACTCTACTGCTGTTGAGGGGAGATTCAGAGGTGTTCTGCGTTCAGAAAGGAGTTGCTTATGGCATTATAAAATATCTCTTTCTTTCCCTCTTAGAATGCAATTTTCTATCTTCACTCTGACTGAAGAAGAGAAACCCATCATATGGTCTAATGCTGTCTGTGCTGAAACAAACAGTCTCATTGAGAGGCCTGACACCAAGTCCTGCAGCTCTGCTTATATAGGAAGCTGCCTCAGAGTCAATCTTCAAGGCAATCTGGGGGGGGGGGAGAATTCTGCAACTCCAGTTCCTTAAGAAGGCTTTTGAGATGTTTACCAGAACAACACAGAGAGAGACTGAAGAAGATACACATAAGCCTTGGCAGGGAAAGGGATGGGGGAGGAGAGAACAATATTCTGGCTATTTTGAATGCCCTGGGTCCTCTCCCTGCTCCTTGCTTTACACCAGAGTAGAGATACTGAAACCAGTGGGGCTACTGTCATGTAAGGGGATCACACCCTGCCCATGTGTTCCGAGACAGGCTTGGACAATGCTGACAGCTTCATCAAGTGACACCACTTAACTCTGAAGTAAGGCCTAGGGAAGGGAACCGGAATGAGGAGGGGCTTTCATGGAGCCTCTCCCCCAAGAAAAAGCACAGACGCTGGAGACTGGGGCAGGCTTGTACTAGAAGTGTGATGCTGCATGATGGGCAATGTAAGCTGTGGAGTCTTGTGAGCAAAAATTCTACTTTGTGAGCTACTGACACTAAAGTTGTGAGTGAGCATTTTGGCTGCTGCGTAAATCAGTTTGCTCTGGAGCCATCCTTCCTGAGCTAGGACAAAAATGTTTGAGCCGGAGGCTAAAAAACTGTGAGCTAGCTCACACTAACTCAGCTTAAAGGGAACACTGGTGATGGGCAGGGAATGTTCTTTAATGGGGATTGTGCAACCCCTTTGAGGCTGTTGAATTGCTGCAATGCTTCAATGCATATGCAACCCCCCCCCCCCAATGAAAACCCCTGAGGAAAAAGCCCTGGAAAAATCATTCCTAAATGTGAATGTGAACAGACAGAATCATGATGGGGGAAAACGGAAAAAAAAATTATGTAAGTGCAAACTGATTCCACCAATAGTACAATCATCAGAACCGCAATGACACCCACAAGAACCAAAAGGTGGATGCAGTCTGGAAAACACCTCTCTTTACCTGTACTTTCCTGATCGACTAGGATCCAGAGGCTGGGGGTGGGGGGAGGGACATCCGCTGCCTCAACCAAATGCCCGGCGGAAGAGCTCCGTCTTGCAGGCCCTGCAGAACTGCAATAAGTCCCACAGGGCCCTGATTTCATGCGGGAGCTCATTTCACCAGGCAGGGGCCAGTGCCGAAAAAGCCCTGGCCCTGGTCGAGGCTAGCCGGACGATCCTGGGGCCGGGAACCACTAATAGATGTTGATTTGTGGACCTCAGTGCCCTCCAGGGCTCATATGGAACACTAGCACATGGCCAGCTCTGACTGGCTACATAGTATCTCAGTACCACTGTATTTACTATGTGATTTCTGTTGTCTAAATAACAGAAAAATATCACAAAAGCAACAGCAGATTTGAGGAGAAAGTGGCTTTGAACAACCATAAAAAATGAAAAATATTTTCAGAGGGAAGGGATCTTTTGGAAAAGGGAAGGCCTCTAAAACTTTTATTTTGGAAAGTGAAATGCATTAATGGCCCTAGTCCCCACTTTTTTTTTTGTGTGTGTGTGAATATATATTAAGGGGGAAACCGAAAAGAATCATTGTAACTAAAATAATTTTCTGTAGGTCATAACTATGGTGCAATCACAATACCTTAAAACCTATTTCTTTAAATCTTCTGTACTTTTAAAAAACGAAATCTCATTCATGCTCTAACTTTATATATGCCTTTAAAATACTGAAACATTCTCCTTATAATGCCACTGCTACCTATCAAAACTGATTTAAAGTGTCCCAATTAAAATAAGAACTAGGCATAAAAAGTCAGAGGACTTTATAATGTCACTGTTCCACATGCAAAATACAAGATGTATGCTTTGTTATTGACCTATGAAGAAAAGATATGTGAGCATCAGGCTTCATTTCTACTTTTATAGATGAGACAAAACACTGGAAATTATCTATAGAATTTTGTTCAGAAGAAAGAATGTCGAAACAACACAGGACATTCTGAAGCACGTCGTTGACATAATTTGCTTCGTTACAAACCACTTCTGTTTATTTGAAACTGACTGTATTTTTGTATTCCAACCTTGTAAAAAAGCATATCACTTTAACTTATTTAAACAGCATATATTTTCTGATTTTTGCAGTACTGTATTATTTAGTTTAGTGCACTTATCACAGTAATAATCGTGTGGTGTAATATCCATATACTGTGTACCATTATAGTTATGGGTTACCCCAAAAGATGTAGACGTGTGGAGGTAGTTGTTGAGTGGTTTTGAGTGGTTTTGGCAAACAGCAGACCAAAATGAGTTGTTCATTTGCTGATTTTACCTTCAGCCAACGAGTAAATTGGGTATGAAGATAAATAGGATGGGATCTCTCAAATATACCTGTCCATGGATGATTAGGTGCACAATTATCATGGAGATCTCTCTCTGCTGTCCTGTGGTGAGACAGCTTCCCTCAGTTGAGGTGTGTCCCACAGATACCATGTCTGGATGTTGATGCTTTTATCCGTGGTATGTTTGCCTCAGGAATGGCTAGCTGTGCTCCAAAGATGCCAGCCAACCTTCACATCTTAATTTCTATCAAAAGATTATAAACTCCCTGCTGCTCGCTATCTCTTTGATCTACACAAATATATGGGATTGATACCATTTCTGATTTGAAGGAACAGTAAAAGCAGCAGTCATCCAGGTCAGCTATAAATTTTTGATGGCAGCTACCATTTATGTTGGCTTTAAAAGAGTTTATCCTAGGAACAGTGGGGTTCCTTCCAACTCTAAACCATTGGTGTGACCTTGCCTTCCAAGGTCAAGCATATGCAACCCCCTCAACAGGAAGGGATGTCATGATGCCAACTCTTTTCTAACTTCCTGGTGGCTGACAAAGTAGCTGATAGATATTGACTGATCCTGGACATAAAATCGGTGCTGCGTTCCAAAGGTGGTACTGACTTTGATTGGTTTAGAATTGATTTGGAACCTTTTTGTTTGACGTTTTTGATGTTGTTGGGTTTGTATTTAATTCTTCTAGACAGCTTTTCTCATGGCTACTGTAAAATTTATTATGCCATTGGGGGGGGGGGAGTAAATACATAATGCATGGAGTGTATGACAGAAAAGCAGCGTAGAAATAAGCTACATCCCCTTCCCTTTTTATTTTCTTTTAACTCTTTTTTACTTTACCTGTTTTGTTCTATGTTCCATTTCCTCACTGAATTTTTAATACAGATGGCATTTGTTGATGAAAATTTGTGGCTCTAAATTATTAGAATTAATCATTCCTGGAATACTCTAAATAGTTTTGTATGATTTTGAATTTATTTATAAATATTTTGTACAATGGGCAAAAGTCCCCCCCCACCGGAAAGATGAACTTCCTCAAACAGCCAGGAGAGTTGGGGGGGGGGTGCCTAGTATCAGATTATATTGTAAAAGAAGCAAATTTTGCCACATTAATAATCCAGGCAAGCTTTTGGTAGCTGAAGAAATGGTTTTTAAGTTGCATTTATATGGTTTCATGAATGGTTTGAAAGGCTAACAGTGCAATCCTAAGCAGATCTACTCAGAATCAATGTCTGCTCAGTGGGGCTTACCCCCAGCCAAGTAACATTAGTCTTTTAATTAGTCTGGACCAAGTTGTGTGTGTGTAAAGTGCTGTCAACTCACAGCCAATTTATGGTGACCTCAGCAAGGGGCTTTCAAGGCAAGTGTGAAGCAGAGGCAGTTTGTCCTTGCCTTCCTCTGCAGTTTCCTTGGTGGTCTCCCTTCCGAGTACTGACTCTGCTTAGCTTCCAAGATCTGATGAGATTGGGCCATATCATGCTGCCTTCTCTTCCCTGGAACAAGTTAAAACCGACTTTTTAGAGTCCAGGCTTATCACTTAGGGTATCCAGGTTCGTTTGTTTTTTAAAGTAATGAAGTATTAACTACTATAAACTGTAGAGGAGGAGGAGGAGACGAAGACGAAGAAGAGGAGGAGGAGGAGGAGGGTTTTATACCCCACCCTTCACTACCCATAGGAGTCTCAGAGCTCCTCTCCCTTCCCCTCCCCACAACAGATACCCTGTGAGGTAGGTGGGGCTGAGAGAGCTCTTTAACCACGACACCAGACTGGCATCAATTAGGTGATGGCTCAATAAGAAAAGATTATGGGTTTACTTTACAGACAAGTTATTGTTTATCATCACGGGCACAAAAGCATTTGGAAGAATACCCCCTCCCCCAGTATTTCCAAATTAGGTACATCTTATCAGCATTTGTTAGTAAAGTTAGTGGACAAAGGATGTAGTAGCTGCACTCAGTCACAGCAAAATCAAAAACCAAAAGCCATATAATACCTTTTAATAAGAGCAATCCAAATAACACAATGTAGTATACAAGGTTTTGTATTCTCCAGAATGCTTCATCATAGTGGGGGGGGGCGGGCAGCAGAAAACAAAACATCTTTCAGGCTATTATCTTTATGCCTCTTACCTGCGTCTAGGATTGTCAGCTCTGGGATGGGAAATTCCTGAAGATTTGAGGGCAGAACCTGGGGAGGACAAGATTTGGGGAGGGGGACCGCAGCAGGGTATAAAGCCCGAACTCCAAAGCCACCATTTTCTCCAGGGGGACTGATCTCTGTAGTCTGGGGATTGGTTATAATCCCAGGAGAGCTCCGGGACCCACCTGGAGATTGGCAACCTTAACTGTATCCTGTACCTGATGCTTAGCTGACTTCAGTGGATGCAGGGTTGGACTTCTGAAAAGAAGCAAATAATGGAAGCCATCCAGTTGAAACTATAATCAGTATTTGATCAAATATCTAATGCCAAATAGTGGTTCCAAGCATGGGGAAAAAAGAGTAGTCCCTAACACCAATAATAGTGGTGGAAAGTACCGGCAAGTCACAGCTAACTTAAGGTGACCCATAGGGTTTTCAAGGAAAGAAATTCAGATATTCCCAAAGTAGTGGATGGACGTAGGTAGATGTGTTAGTCTACAGTGAACTCCAAAAGCAAAAGCCATGTAAAACCTTTTATTTAATTCCTGTAGGAAGTCCTACCCTGGGTGTGCCTTCGGTAATGTTCATTGTGTAGCATTTCAAAGAAGTCCCTGATCATTCCGTAGAGCAGGAGTCCCTAACCTTTTTAAGCCTGTGGGCACTTTTGGAGTTCTGACTAATCAGCGCTTCAGTTTAGATAAAGAAACAGAAAAACCCTCGGCCTGTCACCTCTTGGATGATTGAAAAGCTAAAATACTCTTTTACTTGCTGGCCTTGCGTTTAAAATCAGATGTGTAGCTCCTGTAGGAAGTCCTACCCTGGGTGTGCATTTTAGTGCCTTCGGTAATGTTCATTGTGTGGCATTTCAAAGAAGTCCCTGATCATTCTGTAGAGCAGGAGTCCCTAACCTTTTTAAGCCTGTGGGCACTTTTGGAGTTCTGACAGTGTGGTGGGCACAGCCACAAAATGCCTGCTGCAGGAGGCAGAGGCAATGCTGCAGCTTACCTTCAGCTGCACAGAAAATATCATTGTGCCATTGTGGCAGCTGCCTGCCAAATGAATGGTTGTTGTTTTTTTAAATCTGTACAGCCAATCAGAAGCCTTGCTGGGCAAAAGCCCCACCTGGCCCATTCACTTTCTAAAAACATTTGGCAGGTGCCAGGAAAGGTGTCCATGGGTGCCATGGTGCCCAAGGGCACCACATTGGGAACCCCTGCTGTAGAAAGTAACAGATTAAGTGTGCGCTACCTGATTCCATTCAGTGAAGCATCTGAGATTCTATTTGATCTAATTTAATAGGCATTAAAAATCCCACAAAATGCCTGCTGCAGGAGGCAGAGGCAATGCTGCAGCTTACCTTCAGCTGCACAGAAAATATCATTGTGCCATTGTGGCAGCTGCCTGCCAAATGAATTTAAAAATAATAATAAAAAATCTGTACAGCCAATCAGAAGCCTTGCTGGGCAAAAGTCCCACCTGGCCCATTCATTTTCTAAAAACATTTGGCAGGTGCCAGGAAACGTGTCCACGGGTGCCATGGTGCCCAAGGGCACCACATTGGGAGCCCCTGCTGTAGAAAGTAGCAGATAAGTGTGCACTACCTGATTCCATTCAGGGAACCATCTGAAATTTTATTTGAGCTAATTTAATAGGCATTAAAAACCTGTGTACACAAGTTGCATATGTTCTTGATGCTGAAATGTCATCTGAAGAGGAACTGGCAAATATCATCAGCAATTTATTGCTGTTTTGGATCCCACTCCATGAATTTGTTGACCATGAAATATTGCATTTGATTCAACTTCCCTGTTGGTTCTGAGCTTTATTTTTCATTTTGCTTTTCGTCTTCTACCATATTGTGCAAAGTAACTGGTTGATGAAGTAATTGGAGGGTCCATTACGTAATTTACCATCTTGACTCAGGCACTGGTATGTATAAGTCCCCTGTTTACTTGAAAGACAGCATATTATCAGTGAAGTCCTAAGCAGAGTTACACTTTTCTAAGACTATTGATGCCAATGGGCTTAGAAGGCTGTAACTTGCTATAGGATGGCAATGCTTGGTAATATGTTGTGTAATGGTTGACCATGTTTGATAACGCTGTCAATCCTGTGATTGACAGCAGAGCTGTGTCTTCAACTAGGGGTCTGCTACAAGCACATTTACAACTGGGGAAGTGGGTACACTTTATGGCATCGAAGGGGTTACATGGGTAAGAAGATGGTGAACCCTTCTCCCAACCGCTTTATTTCATCCAAAGCCTTTCCCTTTTGCAGTGTTCTAGCCAGGCTCACTTCTGGCTGAGGGGGAAAGGACTTCAGGGATGGACAGTGGATCATAAGGGTCAGCACCCCTCCCTGCTCAAGTTGTACACAATTTTTTACTGGTTTTGGTTCTTTTTTTGTTTTGAAATATTTTATTTTTTCTCATTTATTATAGTTGTTATCCAATGTTCACTGTCTTTATTACATTTCATTTTCATTTCCACTGGTTTCAGGTACAAACATATTTCTGGTTGTAACCTTCTCTTCCTTCCAGTCTTGTCTACTGTGCATCCATACTGCTCATGCAATTCTTCAGTGCTTTAAATAGGGTTGCCATTTCCTAGATGGAGGTAGGGGAGGTCCTGCCGCACCCCTTGTTGCCTGCCCTTGCTCTGGAAAGCTGGGGGTGGGGTGGGAAAGCAGGGGCTGGAATGTGTCCTATGACATCAAAAGATCATTTTCAGCCATGTAACCAAAAATGACATCACTGTGTTGCTGAACACTGTAGAATTCATACAAAACTCTATAGTTTTGCCATAAAGGGACCCATGACTTGGTGGCATCACTTCTGGTGAGATCATGATATCATGGGACACCATTCCAGTGAGTTTCCACCTCTCAAAGTCTCCTGAAGCTCTAAACCAGACTGCTATTTAAATTGCAGATGGTGGGTTGAATGTACTCCTTACATGTAAAAAACTAACACAAAGGGAGACGTTTTGATAGCTCTTTCTTTTGCATACTAAGATATTACATACAAGGAGGGTTTTTGTTTAATGGAGAACACTAAGAAACCAAAATTTAGCCATCCCCAAAATATAGGAGTTGGAATTGTTTTTCAGTCTTCAGAGTTCTGTGTATTAATTACCATAATTTCTAATTATTGCTACCACAAACCCTAATTCTAATCTAATCACAGTTTCTCATAATTTTATTAAAGTTATGACAGAAGTATAGTATGTAAATAAATATAGGGATAGCTCTGATTGTCATTGCTACAGCAAAAAGCTAACCCATAACTTCTCTCCCATTTCTAACCATTACATTGTTACATTAGTTCCATTTAAGTGAATACTAAGGGTGTACATTTGGCATAAAGCGAGCCAAAAGAATACCCCCCAAAATACCTTATTGTTATTTTTTCCCCAGCCAGTTAGGTAGTTGGCTATCTGAAAATGGCCACCCTGAAAAATCCCAAAAATATTTGGCTTTTTGGGACCAACGGATAGCCACCATCAGGGGTCATTTCCTGCAGGAGCACACAGGAGCGGAGCTTTGCCAGTAAAGAGGCCAGGGGGCAGGCACATGCAACAAGCCCCACCCCCTGCTCCCACCAGCCCTCAGTCAGAGCAAGAAGCAGCCAGGTAAATTGCAGAGGCCCCCCCTGGTCCAAAACAGTCCAATGGCACCTTTAAGACCAAGTTTTATTCAGATACAATCTCTCCCTTCTCTATGAGGACAGATCTGCATGTCCCCCCCCCAATAGCTAGCAATCCAGAACAGTCCAGTGGAGCCTGAGTGGTAGATTCTTCTGACACACTTTTGGTGATGTCAGGGAGTGTGGCATATGCAAATAAATTATGCTAATGAGCTCCTGCACCTCTTTTTCTATTAAATGACCCCTGGCCACAGTTAAAGGCATTTCAAGGGTTTTCAGTCCCTTTAAATGCCTTCAGAATGAACTCTCAGCTTGGAGAAGGCATTTTAAGGGGCTGCGAGCTCTTTAAATGCCTTCAGAGTTCACTTGCTGCAGAGTCATGTCACTTGGAGAAGGCATTTAAAGGGACTGTGATCCCTTTAAATGCCTTCCCCCCTCCATTGGAAATAATGGAGGATAGGGGCACCTTCTTCTGGGGTCCATAGAACTGTATGACCCGGTCTAATTTTTAAAAAAAACTTGGGAGAGGGGGTAAGGAGAGGCACCAGCAGCTGTGCTGCAAATTTGGTGCCTCTACATAAAAAAACAGCCCCCCCAAAGCCCCAGATACCCTGGATCGATTCTCCATTATAACCTATGGGGACCATTGACTATAATGATCCCCAGAGGGTATAATGGAGCAAAAAAAAAAATTCAACAAACCTGAATATTTCCCAAATCTGAATACCATACCAGTAATAGGATTCAGGAATATCAGGAAATAACTGATATTTTTTGGGTTCGATATACCTGAATCCCAAAAATACCTTTTTTTGCACACTCCTAGTGAAAACTGGAGACAGTATAGAAAGCCACCCTACCAGATGGTGTAAAGTTGACATACAAACAAGCAATGACAAGAATTTCATACAGTAAAACATATTCTGATGTGAAATGATAAATAAGCTTTGTACTTCACATTAAGAAATGCTACAATAAAATGATTGCTAAAAATACTCTGTACCACAGTGAACTTTCTAGGAGCCTTGGGTACCTGGCACCTGGAATTTGTCAAGCCCTGACATAAAGTTTGATGAGGATTTGACATATTACTCAATTTCTTCAAGCAGATTTCTGCAAATCTCTCTGAGTGTTTGAGTTTTATACTGCTGGACAAACCCTAAAACTTCATGTTAACTGATGGAGAGGTCACAAGAAATGGAGGTAGGGGAGTATAAAATGGTGTATCAGAGAAAAGAAATGTGCATTTGGTGAAGGACATGTAGATGATCTAAGATCTATTGTTTACTATTTCTTACTTCACTGAAACAGAGATTAAGATTTCACCACTTGATGTCACTGTAACCCTTAATGTTTGTTTTAATTATTGGCCAGTACTCAGGAGGGTTTTTTTTGTTTCTTACAAACAGCCCAGTGCTTTTTAAAAAACCTCCACAGAAATGAAAGGTAGCAATTAAACTGAAAGCTGGTAATAATCCTTACATCTGACAATGAATTTTGTTCAGCATTAATATTCAAACAAACATCACGGAGTTCCTGAAGAGTGCAGAATTGATTTGCAGCAAGCAGAGCTCAAGTGATTCCACACTTTGTAAATTTTTTGAAGTGCTTTGTTGTTTGGAAAGCTTGAGGTGTTTTGATCTCCTTTTGTCCTTTTTTGGGGGGGGGGGGGGGGGTTTTTTGCAGTCCTAACCATAGGCTGAATTCAGAAGCCAACCTAGTTGGATAGCCTTGCTCACTGTTGAAGTTTAGAATAGGATGTATCAGTGGTCTGGGAAATATCTGAAATCTAGTATGAGTTCATCAATGAGAAAAATCAATACTGGGGGACAAGCTTCCCTAAATACACCTTGTACAGTACTACTGATCTTCCCTTCATAGATTCATCACAAAACATTGCCCCACATGAACCCAAGGGGCACCCTGGAATTTGGCCCAGATTTGTCTGTTCATTTACATATATAGGTGCTGTCAAGTTGCAATTGACTCATGACAACCCCTGCAAAGGGCTTCCAAGCAAGTAAGAAAGAGAGGTGGTTTACTTCCTTCCTAAGCAGAATCTTTCTTGGTGGTCTCCCATCCAAGTACTGACCCTGTTTAGCTTCTGAGATAGGCTATGCCTTCCTTCCTTCCTTCCTTCCTTCCTTCCTTCCTTCCTTCCTTCCTTCCTTCCTTC
>NW_015163607.1:1450978-1452579 GCF_001447785.1 Gekko japonicus
CTTCCTTCCTTCCTTCCTTCCTTTGGCATTTAAAAATACTGCATAAATGAACTAGTGCAAACAAACAAAGCAAATGAACAAGAGAGACTGAAAGCCATGGGTGAAGAGCTAAAGGGCCAAGAATCCTTTGGCTTGCTCTTCTGGCTACACCCAAATTTTCTAAGGTTCCTGAGACAGGAAAGATGTCCCACAGCTGGCAAAGATATCCCCCCCTCCTCTGCCATGCTCAGGAATTCTATGGCAGAGGAGTGTGTAGAAAATAATTCTATGAAGAAATACTGAGGGTAGGAATTTTGAAAAAGCATTCAAAGTACCACTGGGGAATAGCTGCATCAGAATTCACAAAGGACAGTTTGGAGAATTTTGTAGAGCAGATTAATTACGGCTCTACAATCCCCTTACTCTTTTTAACTTCGGAAGGTAAAATGATCCATTTTAGCAATACTGTGTAGCGGTTAGAGTGTTGGACTAGGATCTGGGAGATCCAGGTTCAGATTTGCTCTCTTTCAGGAAGTGTGCTGGGTGCCCTTCAGCAAGTCAGTGTCTTTCTCAGTCTAACTTAGCTAGGGCTGCCAAGTCCCCCTGGGGGGTGGAAATCCCCCCGCCCCAGAGGCCCGTTCCCCAACGCCGGGGAATCAGGCCCCGGGGGGAACCCCACCCCAGCGTGCACGTCACAGGGAAGTGACGTTATGACGCCGTGCACGCTGGGGGCGGGGCCACGGCCATACAAGGGAAAACTCTATGGTTTTCCTTTGTATGGTCGTGGCCCCGTCCCCAGCATGCCTGGCATCATGACGTCACTTCCCTGTGATGTGCATGCAGTGCGCGCCGGGATACAATCGGGAGTCCCCTGCCGGCAGCGTAAGTGCCACTTGGCAACCCTACTTAGCTCACAAGTAGGGTTGCCAGCTCTGGATTCAGAAATACCTGGACATTTGGGGGGTGGAGCCTAAGGAGGGTGGAGTTTGGGGAGGGGAGCACTGGGGTATAATGCCATGGACTCCGCCTTCCAAAGTGGCCATTTTCTCCAGGTGAACTGATCGCTGTTGCCTGGAGATCAGTTGTAATCCCAGGAGATCTCCAGCCACCACCTGGAGATTGCATCCCACCAGTGTTCACTGTGCAAAAATAGTTCTATTCCAATTGCAGTCCATTTGTGGCTGGAACCACCTGGAGGTTGGCAACCCTACATCACAATGTTGTTGTGAGGATAAAATGGAGGAGAGACAAATGATTTTGTAAGCCACTTTGGGCCAGCACTGAGGAGAAAAGCTA
The DNA here is from genome assembly GCF_001447785.1 of Gekko japonicus. NCBI lineage: Eukaryota > Metazoa > Chordata > Lepidosauria > Squamata > Gekkonidae > Gekko > Gekko japonicus. The sequence continues at coordinate 1,452,254 of NW_015163607.1, forward strand.
GGTATAAACATCTAAATAAATAAAACAGGGTCCAGTACAAGCAAAAGGCTTGCAGGTATTGCCAGACTTGTTTCATTTGTTCCACCCTGAGGAGGAAAAGAAGGTCTTTCCCCCAGTCTTAGAAATGCTATCTAATTTTGCAGTTCCACTGCTTTGACTCTAAAACCATTGCTTCAATGTCACCTTTTCCCTTGTGCAAATTGAACCCATGAAGTTTTACTTTTGTGCCATTTTCAGTTGATTCACAGCGAATGTTCATGTTAAATGCAGAGGTCATTTCGGGGGGGATCGCGGGGGATCGCGGTTCCCCCGGGTGCGGCACAGGG
>NW_015163607.1:1452695-1474470 GCF_001447785.1 Gekko japonicus
CTTGTGGGGCTCGGCAGTGGAGCTGCAAGGCCGGCGGCAGCGGCCGGGACCGTTGGGGGCGGGGTGTGTGGCCTTATGACACACTTCCGGTGATGTCAGGGGGTGTGGCATATGCTAATGAGTTATGCTAATGAGTTCCCCGCGCTCTTTTTCTACGAAACGACCCCTGGTTAAATGTATACAAGGTTAATGTTATTTGTGTACCCATTGTGTATAATGTATAAATGATGTAAAAATAACATTAAAATATCTTAAAAACAAGCCAGAAAAATCAGGTACACCAACACTGAACCTGAACAAAATAAAAAGTCTTGCAATAGCCCACAAAACCAAAAACAAGTGGTAACTGGCATATTTGTACATCACTGTCCCTCCTATAAAGGATGCCTTGTTTTTTGATCTGGCTGGCAGTCATAGCAACCTAGCTCTGGATAAGCAACACAGCTCACTTACACCTGTAATGGCCTCTTTAGTCTAATAAAGAAGAGTGATCCCACACAGAAAGAAGAATTATTTGCTGCTTACCAAAAGGACAGGTGCTGGTCTGAAAAAAAGATGGGATGCTGTTTGAAACAACAGTGGTGGCTTTTTGCTACTTGGTTCTCCCGAACATGCAGCGAGGAAGATAATTATGCAGTCTCTGTGCTAGGCATGAATAAGAGTGCATGTGAGATGGGCTTACCAATATTTAGCTCATGGACCAAGGCATAAATATTTTGCCTGTACTGGAGTTATAGTCCAGTGCAATATTCTCACGAACAAACAAAAATGTAGGAGGTAGGTCACCTCTCTTAAACTGTGTCATATTGAAACATAGGGGGGAATATTGTTTTCTACACACTTGTAACAAATATCCAGCTTTGAAGAACTTCACAAAACATCCAGCAGAGGGATTTCATGAATGTGGGGTGAGGAATGTGATTTCTGCTGATTTTCTCCTATTGCACTGACTCCCCCCCCCGCTGTTCCTGGGGGGGGGCCTTTCCCCGGGTGTAGCATTTTGGGCTGCAATGGGGGTCCCATTCTTGAGATGGAGACCCCCTCTCTTTGTGGAAACCCCTGGTGGATCCAAGCAATTAACATTTCTTTTTAGACTGGGATATGTGACACAAGGGAGTGTGTATCCTTGTTAAGATAAAGTTAGCCATATAGGTTCTCTTAATCCAGCAGAGCTAACTGTTCTGATAATGTACTTGTGAAATCATAGCTTTGAGTTATAATTGGGGGGGGGGGACATTAAGAGACCCATGAGTTTCTTTATGAGCTCGTTTCAGATTTAAAATACTGTACGGCTTAACAGAATTTACAAGTTTTACCGAGAACAAAGTGATTTTAAAATCAAGCCAGAAGTCTTGCGGCACCTTAGAGAGTAGCCAATTTATTATGCACATACTTTAATAGACTAGAGTCTGCTTCATCAAATCCTTGACATGTAATTCTCAGTTTGGAAATATGTGTGTGTACAACCTGAGTGTCTGTGTTTAATTTTTTGGGGGTAGACGCGCTTGGAGCCCACTGAGAATTTCCATATATGCAAGAGGGGTTGATTTTTGACCCGTTCTCCTCTCCTGGATCAGCCCCTCAAACTTTCCTTTAAATATGGGTTGTGTGGGATGATTTACCTTCAGAAATAACTTGGAAGGGAGAATCTGAGTTTTCCAGCAGGAGGGTGAAATTGGCACAAATTGTTCCGGCCACACACATGGAAACTCTAGGCAAGTTCTGTGCCACAATTTAGAAGTCCATCCCAGAGAACAGACTGGAAATATTTAAAATGCATTGTTATTTAGCTTCCACTTTGCAAAGTGGAAGTGTTCTTTGATAAGTGCCAGTATGGTATACTGGTAAAGAGTGGCAGACTGTAATCTGGAGAAATGGGTTTGATTCCCCACTCCTCCACATGAAGTTGTCTGGGTGTCCTTGGGCCAGTCACTGTTCTCTCAGAACTCTCTCAGCCCCACCTACCTCACAAGGTTCCTGTTGTGGGGAGAGGAAGGAAAGGGGATTGTAAATCACTTTGAGACTTCTTAGGGTAGAGAAAGGTGGGTTATAAAAACCAACCAACTCTTCTTAATTTGCCAAAAAGCCAAGGAGTGGTGTTGCAAAGTGGTAACTAGATTACAAAGTGTGCACAAGATTACAAGTGTGCAGCTTTGCTGTGTGAATTCCCTTGGGAATGGCTCCTCAGGTAGATATGGGGGATCCCCAGGAAGTCCCACACCAGAATCCTCAAAAGATCCAGATGTCAGGTCTAAACAGATGGTGGGACTTATTTTATACGTTAAATAATATAATTCTGGATTAGAGAAAAAAATGACGAGTATATTTTGCTGTAGGTTTCTGCCTGCAATTAGGAATTCCAAGATGAGACAGAGAAACTTGAAAGGGGAGATTCAAACTATACTTTAGATTATTGATTAGGGGAAGAGGAGAAAGGGGATAGATTGTCTTTGTCTTCAAAAGAAGATTTCAGAATGCTTTTATGTTGAAGAGGAAATTCCTAGTGATTTTTTTTTAAAAGACTTGAGTGCAGAACAAGATACATTAACCATTACCAGCTCTTATAATTGGAGAGCTTCATAGTAATTAAACTTCTGCTACAATAGCAGTGCCAATGTTATTGGAGCTGGTCACTGGAGAACTGATCTCTTTGAACAAAAAGAAAATGTTCCATATAGCAGGTCCCATTAGCTCTATCTTAACAGAAGGCAGAACAAACCATGTCTTAAAGCTGTTTGGTGAGTCATGTACATTTAAATGCATCAAAAAGTCAACCCAGGTTTCATCCATCATTTAATGATATGTGGAGCTAGTAAGTGCTGAACAAGGGTCCAAGTGGGTGGCAGGTTGGCAGCCATGCTTTTTCATGAGGGTTTATATTAAGGCTGCATTCACACACACACTAAATAATACACTTTCAATCCACTTTCAGTGCACTTTCCAACTGGATTTTATTGTTGAACTGGCAATATCCAGTTGGAAAGTGCTTTGAAATTGGAATATTTAGTGTGTGTGATCGCAGCCTGAATGTTGTTAAATGCTTAGTGCTCATCTGAGTTCTCCAAACGCATCACACCCAAACATTTATATTTGAAGCTTGCCAAATCAGATTTATTTTTTAAGTTAATTAGGCATTTTAATGTAATTATTTATTGAAGTAAAAGTATTGGCTCTAGCCAATTCCAGAGATGTGTGATAAAACTGCATGTACATCGAGTTCTACAATATTTATTCAAGGTCTGATGCCTTCCACAGGCTCAGTCAGAAGATGTACAATATCAATTACTACCTGGAATGTACCTTTTGCCAGTACTGAAATATTGTTATTGGCTGCTGAAACACTTTGGACACAATTCAAGAACTTTGAACTGATCAAGAGTTTAAACAGCTCTGGACCAGGATACTTGAAGGACCAATTTGGCTGATGTGAACCTGGCCTGGCTGCTGAGATCGGCATCAGAGAGGGTGTTCATGACATGGGGCCAAAAATATATTTTATTTATTTATTTATTATTAAATTTATACCCCGCCCTCTTCACAAGCGGGCTCAGGGCGGCTTCCATAAAAGCATAAATACATTAAAATTACACAAATATTTAACCACACAATAAAAACATTATAAATACAAAGTGCTGGCAGCTGTTAAATTAACCTAGATGGTATATTGCCAGAGTAAATTTCCACTGCCCAGATGTTCCACGATGTTTCTGCTCATAATCAGTTAGATGTTAAAACCACAGACCAGAGCTCTGCAGTAACGGCCTGCAATAGCGGCCTGCAGTAACGGCCTGCAGTAGCGGCAGCCCCTAATTAAATGCCTGGCGGAAGAGCTCCGTCTTACAGGCCCTGCGGAACTGCAAAAGGTCCCGCAGGGCCCTTATCTCCTCCGGGAGCTCGTTCTACCAGGTAGGGGCCACCACTGAAAAGGCTCTGGCCCTGATGATAGCTAGCTTGGCCTCCCTCGGGCCAGGGAGGGTCAGCCGATTTTGAGACCCAGACCGGGGTATATACGGGGAAAGGCAGTCCCTCAGGTATGTCAGACCCCGGCCATATAGGGCTTTAAAGGTAAGAACCAGCACCTTGGATTCGGTACGCTATTGGCAGCCAGTGCAGTGTCCTCAGCACAGGCTGGATGTGCTCCCATCTAGGGAGACCCATCAACAGCCAGGCTGCGGCATTCTGCACCAGCTGAAGCTTCCAGATCCGCTACAAGGGCAGCCCCATGTAGAGCGCGTTACAGTAGTCTAGTCTCGAGGTAACCATCGCATGGATCACTGTTGCCAGGTCAGTGCAGTCAAGGAAGGGAACCAACTGCCTAATCAGCCTAACGTGGTAAAAGGCCGACTTAGCAGTGGCCGCTACCTGGGCCTCCATGGTAAGGAAGGGATCCAGGAGCACACCCAAACTTTGAACCTCCGGTGCTGGCACCAATGGAGCCCCCCCACGAAGGTTGAAAGTGGGATCCCCACCCCCAAACCGCCCCGACTCAGGCATAGGACCTCTGTCTTCGCTGGATTCAGCTTCAGCCGACTCAGTCTAAGCCAACCAGCCACAGCCTGTAAAGCCCCGTCCAGATCTTCTGGTCTGGAGCCTGACTGGCCGCCCAACATCAGACAGAACTGGGTGTCATCAGCATACTGATGGCACCCTAGCCCATACCTCTGGGCAATCTGGGGAAGGGGGCGCATATAGATGTTAAATAACATCGGGGACAGCACAGCCCCTTGGGGCACACTGCACTCAAGCAGGTGTCTCCTGGACTGCTGTTCCCCTAATGCCACCCTTTGTCCCCGACCTTGGAGAAAGGAAGCAAGCCATTGTAGGGCAAGCCCCTGAATCCCCATGTCGGCGAGGCGGTGGACTAGTAACTGGTGGTCGACTGTGTCAAACGCGGCCGACAGATCTAACAACAACAGTACCACCGACCCGCCTCAATCCAGATGTCTCCGTAGGTCATCAGTCAGAGTGACCAAAGCCGTCTCCGTCCTGTGTTCCGTGGACTCTTTTCTACTGCTACAGCCAGACTAACAGAGCTACCCATCTTGACTTTTACAAGAGTTATTTAAAGTCGAATCCTTTTATTTATTTGTTTTAGGAAGTCTGCATACCATATTCTACATAAGATGTCCAAAGCTGAAGTTTCCTGCTTAGCTTCTCTTAACTGCTGTGATCTACACGAGACTACCTAACTCAGCAGCTTCTTATTTGGCAAGTATCTGCTTCGTTATTTCGGTCAGTTCTCATGACTGTGTTTTTTTTTTCTGAATGTGCTTCTTGTGCCCCATCCATTACATGTTTTTGAGTGGCTTAGGATAGTGACTAAGCCGCGTGCTTATGTAATGCCAAATATGCCAGCTCGAAGTAACTGGAAGATACACTGGAGTATTTGGAGATATGCCAGTGCAAAGATGTGCTGGTACCACCCAGGCACTAGGCCAGTATAATTCTAGCATAGAAGTGGGCAATGTCAAAGACACACCCAAGTAAGAGTGAGGCTTAGTTGGTATGTAAGTTTGTGGCCAATGCAGACCCAGTGTCCCTGGTTCCTTCTCTTTTCCCTGACCATGGTCGCAGGAGAAGAATTGAACCTGCATCGACAGAGCTCCCTGGAACATTTTATCCCAAGGCTCCTACTGATTGCACCATAGTCCCACACTACAATAGAGAATAATGCATTAATTTTGTTCCCCCTCATGGGTTCTGTGCTGGGCTGGTGACATCAGGGAGGTGTCTCAGCCTCAGAAAACTTTGACTGTTTCCACCTTTGGCTGTCATGTTGTTGTGCTGTTCCATAATTGTTGGGTCGCTACAAATTCCAGCACAATTGCTGTGTTCTCTACACCTTTTAGTTGTTTGTGTGTGTGTGTGTGCATGTATGTTCACTCTTCTGAGTGAACATAGGGTCCTGACTAGGAATACTTGGTGGTGTGCTAGTGTTGGTGATGTGCTGGCACCTGGACTGTGAAACACACTCTTATTCCTGGATATGTTGGGGGTTTTTTGGGGGTGGGAGGTTAAAATTCCAAGTGGCTCTCAACTAGAGATGTCCCACAATTTTGTAGCCTTGTTGTTTCCATTTGAAAATCCATGTAGTGTTTTTGTTTTTCCTTCCTGAAGATCAGATGCACTGGTCTTTGGTTCCATACTATTTTCTGTTCTGCACCAAATTAAATGTGTGCTATTTTAATGCTATTTTTCCATAGGTTTCTTATAAATGCCATGTAGCCTATAAAGGCCATAAATTACATTTTAAAAAGGGGTAAAAGGTATATGTATTAAACTGACAGGTCAGGAACAACAACAAAATGGGGTTGTGATTACAAGAACATCTGAAAAGAGAAATGGATAGTTCATACTTATACATCCCTGTTGTTCCATTACTGGTGCCCAGAACTACAATTCTCAGAGAGCAACGGAAGGCACATGTATGCAACACCACCTGTTTATGTGTTTCATTATTATGTATTAAGGCAACATGAACTTTATTCCCAACAACAGTACTGTAGTTTTCAGCTGGTTGGATGCTGTTGCTAAATACAAGAACATATTTATTACTATGTGACAATGAAATCTTCCTTTTTAAATAGATACATTTATTATAACAAGAACTTGAAGTAAGAGTTCTATAAACTAAAATTATACTCGTGCTTGATATGTTAGACTATGGGCGATTTCTCACTAGAGCTGCCTCGCAGCACAGCGCCGTTTGCCCCAACACAAACATGTCAATTTCACACCTGAGGTTGCGGGGCTGCATTTGACTCGGGGCTTCGCCCGATTTCCTCCGCAGTTTCATGATCCTCAAAAACCAGGATCATGAAACTGCGGAGGAAATCGGGCAAAGCCCCGAGTCAAAATGCAGCCCCGGAGCTTCGGGTGTGAAATTGACATGTTTGTGTCGGTGCAAACAGCGCTGTGCTGTGAGGCAGCTCTAGTGAGAAATCGCCCTATATGTGTCAGAGTCAGTGAATGCAGAGGAGGAGTAGACACGAGCAAGTCAGTCCCACCCCTGTCTGTGCATGACTGTCTACTCGTGAGCACAGAGCACAGAGGTTCCTTCCAACTCTATGATACTACTTTGCATAATCTTCCTCCCTGTGATTTGGGAACACTGATTTTTAATATATTCCTGATCATGGGGAAGGAGCCCCTTCGGGCATCCAGTTCCTACATGAATAGGTCCCATGCTCATGATTATGTGTAGATGGTGGTGGTACAGCTGAAATATTCTTCCTCCCTCCCTCTATATGCATATTGATTTCAACCTGGATAACACTGTGAACAGAGGACTTCACCAAATACGGTAATTCTTTCTAGAGTCCTTCACTTCATCACAAAAAACAGCAATTGTGCCTGTCTGTGGAAGGGAGTTTCCCACCACACTCACAGCAGTTCTTGTATGATGTAGTCGTAGCCATGAGCTATTCCTTTTCCTAGAAAAAGAGCTGCAGGAGCTCATTAACATACTGTATGCTAATGAGCTACTAGGCTATTAGCATAGTAGCTCATTAACACCCCCTGACATCACTGGAAGTGATGCCAGAAGGGGAAGCAAAAGGGGGGGAGGCATATTCAAAAGCCTCCCCTTCCCTTCCCCAGCATGGGGGGGGGAGCAAAGAGAGAAGGGGTTTAAATTTTAAACCCTTTCTCACTAGAGTTGGGCCGCAGAAGGAGGAAAGAGGAAAGGAAAGAGAGAGAGAGAGAGAGTGTAGAGAGAAGGAATGAAAGAGTGAAAGAGAAGGAAAGAAGGAAGGAAAGAGGAAAAGAGAAGGAAAGAAGGAGGGAAAGAAAGAGCGAGAAGGGAAGAAGGAGGGATAGAGGAAAAGGAGGGAATGAAAGGAGGGAAAGAAAGAAAGAGCGAGAAGGGAAGGAAGGAAAGAGGTAAAGAGAGAGAAGGAAAGAAGAAGGAAAAGAGAGGAAGGAAGGAAGGAAGAGAAGGGATAGAGAGAAAGAAAAAGGAGGGGAAGAAAAGGAAAGGGGAAGGAAAGGAGGGAAAGAAAGAGGGCAAAGAGATGGGGGGAAGGGGGAGGCTCTCCCACTCCCCAACCCCCAATCAAGCCGCCACCGCCCTGTGGATCCCTCACTTACCCTGGTAGGTGGCGGGGAGCCCTCTTTTGGCCTCCCAGGGCCGCAGCGCTCCTGTGCTGGCCCTGAGAGGCTGCTGGGGGGGCCCTCTTCTGGCCTCCCATGGGCCAAAGCACTCCGGAACTGGCCCTGGGAGGTGGGGGGGGCCTCTTCTGGCCTCCCAGGGCCTCAATGCTCTGGCATGGCCTGGGGAGGTGGCGGAGGGGGGCCCTCTTCTGGCCTTCCAGGGCCGCAGCGCTTTGGTCCTGGCCCGGGGAGGCAGCAGGGGGCCACAGCGTGGTTTGCCGCCACCGCGTCCGGCACGCTGCGGCCCCAAAAGACCTCTTGCCATGAGGGGATCAGAGAAGAAAGAAAAGGTGCTGAGGAGCTCAAAACAGAACTCCCCAGTGCTGTTGAACTAATTCTAAGAAGAAATCAGTCGAAGTAGTTCTGAGGAGAGAAAAAGTTCTGGAGAACTTCCAAAACAGTGTCTTTCCTGTAACAAAGAGGAACTGAGCAGAAAAGGTGCAATTCCACCCTTTAGACCATGCCTGGTCTGAATCTACATCCCTAGGAAAGGGAATTTTTGTACTTACTCTAGAAGTTTCCGAAACTGAGCTCCGCACAAGCACAAAGTCTATTCATGTGAACAGAGACCACTTGAAGACCAATAGTGACCACAAATGGGACTCTCAGCATGTGAGACTGTAGACAGGAAAAAAGAAAAAAAAAGTCGAGAACAAACCATCAAAACTATAAACAAACTGATACACAATATAAATTATTATTATATTTGTCTCAGTGCATTCAATACTATTCCAAGCCAACTTATACTATATAGGTTATGTTTAAAGTTTTATAATTCACTTAAACCCTTCCAAAAACTGGCGATGATAGCTTTCATATTAGCATGCTCGCAGGCACCCTAGTTACAGGTAAGCAACATGTCTTCCTTTGCATCCTAGGGGTCAGCCTATAGTGGCAAAGCTTAAAAAAAAAACACAACCAAAGCAGAACAGGCATAATGCAAAGTAAAAGCAGCAACTATTTAAAATAAATAAATAATGGGTACACCTGCAGATGTAGCAGGTGGCTCAAGGACAGGCTTTGCAGGCTTTGGTCTTGAGTGTATTGAATGGTTAGGGAACAGTCAGTCCTTATTCCTGCCTTGCTAACAAACGATCCAATAAATGAAATTAAAGAGGTAAGCTGCCACCATCACAGTGGCTTCATGAGCAATATTTGACAGTGATTTTAAATAGCATTCAACATACTAGTAGTTGGTTGTCAATACTAGAACAGTCAATTGACCTGTATGCCAACCCTAGTTACAGAAATTAAGCTTCATTCTTTCATTCTAAGAGAAACTGTTTTGCAGTGGACAGTCAAGCAGAAAAGAAATGTAACATCCCATCAATCATTTGATTAACCAGGTTCCGTCACAAAGCAACAGACCTTTTCACTTTAACATTTCTTTATCTAGGAAAGAAAATATTTTACAGGAATGCACAGGAACGGAATTCCAGCTGGCTCCCGAGGTGGCCATGCCCAGCAGGAACTCATTAGCATAATAGACCACACCCAACAGCAGAAACTCGTTAGAATTGGCTACATTAGGGGGTGTGGCCTAACATGCAAAGGAGTTCCTGCTACAAAAAAAGCCCTGGGTCTTGACAACAAAGAAGGTAAACAGAATAAGTAGCAAAATGTGGGTGTGGCTGGATGACCACACTTCTGGTAAAATGGGCTTGTGGCCTAATATGCTAATGAGCTGTGCTTTCAGAGTGTGGCCTATTATGCTAATGAGTTCCTGCTGTTGGGTGTGGCCTATTATGCTAATTAGTTCCTGCTGGGCTGGTGTATCTTTTTTTTTTTGTCTTGCACTTGAGTCTGGTAAATTCATTATTCGATTGTTCATTCAGAGCTATAAGTTTCATTGTTTGGTGAAAGATCATACAAAAAGGTACTGGAGAAAGGTTTATTCAGCACCATTGTATATTGGAAATCTGAAGGGCAGTTCTACAGTCTCCAGAGTGAGAGTCTGTTCCAATGCAGCACCAGATCTCCTCCTCATGGAAGAACCAACAGACAGGCATAGACAGACTGTAGATGTTATCAGTAAAGCTTGGGTGGTTTGATTCAGGAGACTTCATGTACAGAATCAGAAAAGAAGCAGAAATTATCCATTCCATGCATACATATATAGCCTATATTATCATAAAATGGCATAGGTCAGCTTTTCAGGTTGCACAATGTATGGAGGTCATAGGTCATAAAATGTGTAGCAAATGTCTTCTTATTTCACAGGTCTCACACAATATTTAAAAAAAACACGATTTTCCTGAGGCAACTTTGTAGTAAGTACGACTTGGTGACTCCCGTTCTGAATTCTAATTTCAGGATTCCTAGATTCATATCAAGGAACTAGTTTTCCAGTGACCTAAAACTAGCTACAAGTTAAGTCAGACTGAGGCCGTATTGGCAACAGGTCAACCTTCTGTTATAATATGACAATTGTAATATGACAGCCCAATGAAAATATCAGTTTGTGGGTGCCATTAAACATTTTTTAAAATGAAATCTCTATACAAGGGAGTACTAGGACAGGGCGGGAAAACAAAACAAACATTATCATAATGTCCTTTGTTAGCACTATGAAGTGGCAACATTTCAACAATTATTGCATATTTATATTATTTATTTCAAGAATGTATATGGCCATCTTTTCAGAGACATGTATAGTAATCTCCATATTCAACAATGATATCATAGAGCAGGGGTCCCCACTCTTTTTGAGCCTGCAGTTGGACCCAGACCAAAAATGGCCTCCACAACTTACATTCAGCTGCACAATAAAGATTTTTGTGCTGTGGTGGCAACTGCTGCCAAAGGAACTATGACAATCTTGCCCACTTCCCTCCCTCAGAGGCAAGATTTTCCCTACATTTTTCTTTCCCTTTCTGACTGAGCAGCCTTATTTATCTATTTTCTTCTTCTCTGAAGAACAATGGATCTCCTACCCTGTCACCGTATGATATTTTGCTGCTGGCTCAGCCCAGGAACTTGAGGGAAGGGACAAGGTTCCTCTTAAATAGTGCTCAAGAGGCTTTTTAGTTAAAAAAATAACAAAATATTTTATTCAATGTAGGGGTAAAAGGTCTGAGGTAAATCAATAAAGAACTCTGAGGTAAATCAGTACAGGCACAGACTACAGTTCATATGTTTTAAGCAACTGAGAGTTTCTTAAGCTTTTCACAGTGATTTAGAATCTTTAAGATGAAAGGCTTTTGTTTCTCTGTTTCCTAAACACTCCAGTATACTTTCTTGAGTGTGTTTGGCTCTTTTGGTTTCCAGAAGGCAGAGTGAAAAGTATACAGACGGATAGTGATTTCAGCTAAGCATACCTTTATTTAGTCAGGAACAAAGACACTTGGCTGGCTCGCAGGCCGGCTTATATTCCTTCAGAAAACCCGCCACCAAACACAGCAAACACACATCCCACTCCCGATAGGCTATTTACAGTAACCGAGAGACCTATTGGCCTCCCGGCTGTGGACCTAGCCCTTTCATTGGGCCTGGCTAGGATCCTACTGGCCCATTGTCTTCTGGCATGAAGCTAGTGGTGATCATTGGGCCGCCAGTCCGGGCATGTCCGGACATGTCAGGCTGGATACACTACACAGAGATACTCTGTACAGTACCCAAACCCCTTCATTAAACACACCAGTACTCTTTTTGAGCCCCCCCCCATTCTTCAGGATTTAAAAGGCAGTTTCTAAACACATCTAACCATGGATCACTCCACTACCCAGAACTATCTCCCTTTTCCAACCGATTAGGGAAATTCTTCTCTAACTAGAAGATCTATCCCCTTTTCTGGCCTGGATGGGAGTCTTCACCTGACTACCCACTCCTCCTCCCAACCTTCCCAGTACTCAGTCTGTGTTAAACTTCTCTCAGTCAGGGCTAATCACTCATTTTATCAGCACTAAACCCTTCTCTGTCAGGGCTAGACTTAGACTCATCAGTACTAGACTTCTCCATCAGGGCTGAATTCAGACTGCCCTCTCTTCAGCATTCAGCTCTCAAGTCTTTCTCTGTTCAACTGATGTTAACCAATCAAATTCTTTGGAACAGCCTGTCACTCAAGGCTCTCTGGCTCTGTAAGTAATTAACCCTTCACAGTACATGACCTGTTTACACAACACATATAACATTTTAAAGTGCAGTCCGCCACATACCATTCTTAAAAACCTGCACAGCCAACCAAATCTCCAGTGGCCAATCGGAAGACTTGCTGGGCAAAAGCCATGCCTGGCTGGCCCCACCCACTCTCTAAAAACACTTGGGTACCAGGAAAGGTGTTAGTGGGTATCATGGCATTCCCAAACACTGTGTTGAGGACCCCTATCATAGAGCTTGAACAAGAGCAGAGAAGGACATCTAAAATTGTTAATTTTTAGGTTTTGTAATTTGCCCTCTTGCAAGAATTTGGGCATCATGGTGGTTGCCAAACCAACCATGGCAGTTGACAGGGTTTCCAAGGCAACCCGAATTATGGCTGAACTCTTGTGAGAGGGAACAATCTTGTGAGGGCATGGGAAGCTTGCCCTATTTTTTTTAAAAAGGGCGAGGGTGTGGGATGAATAGGTGCTCCAGCTCCCAAGTAGAGTAGCAAGGGCAACAGAGATGGAGGCAACGGGGAAATAATAAGTTGAAGCTGATGGCAAAGGTGAGAGTTTCCTTGGGCAGCAAAATGTATTTACTTGGCAGGAGGGCTAAGTGGGAAGGAAAAAAATAATAAACAGTGGGGGGGGGAGAAGGAAGAAGCAATGTGGCAATGAGAGGAATGGGGAGAAAGAAACGAGAGGAAGTGGGGGCTATTGGGAAGCCGTCCATCACAAGTTCTGCTGCAGCACACCACTTGGGGAATGATTTCCTCCTAACCATCTGCATGGTTAGTTGTCCTCTACCAAGACAAAGCGTTTTGCTTTTAATTTACCCAAGTTTTTATGAACTGTTGGTGTTTGGATTTGGTCTTTCAATTGCTGGATTTGTTTTAATTCCAGATTTAAATTTTCTGTTTTTCAGTTTTAAACCTTGTGTGTGTGTGTTCTTTTTTAATTTTGTGCTTTTAAAATGCTTTTTATGCTTATTGCTGCCTTGCTATTTTATATTGTTATATTGATTATTTGTTGCATTTTATTGTATGTGTGTATATGTGGTTAGATGATGGTTAGATGTGTATATATGGTTAGATGATGGTTAGATGGTTAGATGATGTGATGTGGCAAAAGCAAATCAAGCCATGGAATTGCAAAGAACCCAGATATCACCATCAAGGTCATTCCTTTTATTAGAAGCTGCGAGACTGTTGATAAACCATCCCATAGTTTAGCTAGTTGAGAACTAATTAACAGGCCACTATTTAACTTGAGACTTTTGTCCATTGATTGTAGTGTGCTGGCACTTTTCATTCTCCCCCGCTGCTGTTGAATATCCCTTGCTTAATTGCAGCTTGTATTTTGACTTGGCATTCATTCAGACTCCATGGTTAGATGATGTCATGTTGCTTAATAATAGGCTTAATAATCCCCAAAGTCTTAAATGAAATGAATCCCAGCCAGAGGTAACAAAGAGGCACTATTATTGTTAGACAAAATGGAGATGACGTGAGAGGGAATGCAGAGAAATCCCTTTAGTAAGGTTAGGAGATATGAGAGAGAGAATGACCTAGTGATTAAATTCCTAGCATAAGATTAAGAATAAACATTCATTAAATTCCTGACTTGCCTCCTTACTTCTCATTGGGGATCAGGCCAGGTACCCACCTCAGCATATCTCAGAAGAGTTGTATGAAACACAATGTTTGCTATTCAGGAAGCACTCTGTACAACATTCTCCATATCCTTCTATAGAAGCAGTAATGGAAAAATTGCATATTTAGTTTGGTTAACAAATGGTGACAACCACTGCTTGTTAGTAACACTTAGCACAATCCAGCTCAGTTCTTTGCAGCAGTACACAACTTCGCACTCTGATAGAACATGACTGAGCCCTTTTTTTAGCATCACTTTATTTTTCGAAGGCACTAATAAGAACTGATAAGAACTTTTTAATGTAGTGAGCTTTCATGAGTCACTGACATAGCCCTTTTGCAGAGGATGACTTGATATATCTGCAGCATTTTTTCAGAGAATGGATCAGAAGATTCTGGTTACAACTCAGTTCCTGGAGAGTATGATTTGACAATTTTTCTTCATACATGACAGTATGTCACGACAGTATATACATGACAGGAGAGGGGCCATGGCTCAATGGTTAGAACATCTGCTTGTCATGCAGAAGGTCCCAGGTTCAACCCCTGGCATCTCCAATTGAAAAGCCCAGGCAGTATGTGATATGCAAAACCTCTGCCTGTGACCTGGAGAGCAGCTGCCAGTCAGAGTAGACAATACTGACATTGATAGGCCAAGGATATATTTGAGGAAGGGTCATGACTCAGTGGTAGTGCATCTGCTCATCATGGGGAAGGTCTCAGGCTCAGTCCCCAGCATCTTCAGTTAAAGGGTACAGCAGTTAGTGATGTCGAAGATCTTTCTCTGTCTGAAACTCTGGACAGCTGCTTCCAGTCTGATCAGACAATACTGACTGTGATGGACCAGTGGTCTGATTCAGTATGAGGCAGCTTCATATGTTTGAAAGGTCTGGCTGGACGATTCTGATGCTGAATTTGTAGAACATTCCAACCATGACAATGCTGATGCAAATCATAAGCAAAACCTCTGTAAGATAAAGTATTAAGGAATGTGACAACACTTGTCTCAACACCACATGATAATTTTTATATAGAATTATTCAGCACTTTTCCAGTGCAACAGCTTTTGACACACATCTCTTGCAGCGGTTTTTGCAAGGAACTGAACATTGAGCTAGAGATGGTGACTCCTCTCATCTCAAAATGTGATTTGGCTTCTAGTTACAAGTCTGAAATGTTCAGGAAAAGCTCATTACAATGGCCCTTTTTTATGACAGAAATCCCCCTTGATGGGTTTTAAGCTAATGGGATGTAGTCTTTATTTCCATGGCTATATTAATGTGTTCATTATTGCGAGGAATTATGAATTTATCTGTGAACACGACTGAGACTCAGGAGGCAGTATTATAGAAGAAGAACTGTATTTTTATTTACTTTCTTAGCAGGGTTTAACACTCATTTAAAAACAGCTGCAATTTGAATATTACTGCAACAACATAGCTTCACAGCTTTCAGCTGAGGCAAATCATTTCCTTTTCAGAGAATTACCATTACAAGTGAGTTTAAATACACGAGAACTCAAATTCCTTCAGAGCTTAGCTATACTTTCAACCATGGCTGACAACTGTTTCAGTCAACCAACATATGACAACTTCAGTTTCAAGAGTTCTTCAAATCAACCAGACCCCACAGTCACAACAATACAGGGGTCTACAGCCTACAACCCTCAGAAGATAGACTCAGGCCCCGGTCACACGGCAAAGTTGCCGCGGGAGAGGCACGGAAGGTGGGCGGATTATCCGGGCGTGATCACACCCCAACATCTGGGAAGTGGAGCGCACCCGTGGCTTACCGCTGAAAATGCGTGTTAAAAAAGTAGTCCCTCCAAAGTACTTGTAAATGTTTGCCACGGGCTGCCTCCAGACTCCCGTGGTGTGATTGCGCCAGCGTGCGGCATTCCCCTCCAGTCCCTCGTTTACCCGCCGGCGCCGAGGGAAGGACCATGGTGTGCCGCCGGCGTGTCTGATTGGGTAATTGCGGATCAAACTGCACCGGGGCAATTAGCCACGCCTCCCCCCGCAATATCCGGCCCATGTGACTGGGGTCTCAGTGTTGATTTTACTCAGTAACCTTTTGCGGGCTCCAGTTCTTATGGGGGAGGGGGATGTTTTGCCGGCTGTATACAATCCACTATGGAGGAACCACACACACAACAAATTTGGGAAAATATGTGGAGTAAATTGGCTTCAACTTTATTGACTACAGCTGTAAGAAGCATTGGCACAGCATGGGTCCACCAGATCCCATGCATCAGCTGGCCCCATGCCAGCTGATGTACCCGTCACCCAGCCAGCCGACATGGGGTGGGGGAGCTTTCTTTTAGCTTGGAGCTCACATGGACAACTTCCCCTTAGTGGTCTCCCCTGCCATCTGGTTGTGAGGGCAAATCTGGTAGTCCACGAGCAGGCTTGCTCCCATCAGCCTTCACGCTAAGACCCCTTGAGGGGGCCCCCATATCCAGGAAAAGGGCACACAGGCAGATTTCCATAAACGGATCTGGCTTCATGCTGTTACTGCCAAGGCTGTGACAAGAAATATGGCATAGAATACATCACTCTACACACTTCGCTAACAACATCATATTATATGATATCAATGCCCACCTTTCCCCCACCCGATACCCCGCTATACAGTGTACACATAGTTTGGGATGGACGGGTAAGCCATTCAGTGGCTGGACCAAGGATGAGGAGTGGGAGCAGGAAGCATTCAGTGGCTGGACCAAGGATGAGGAGCGGGAGGCAAGTGCCTGGCCTATTCCCCCACAATTGCCCTCCCCTGGCCATATTGTCGCCTTGCCATTGGTCCCAGGGGGAGGAGGAAGTCCTGACTTTTCCTGCTGCTTGGCCACCTGCCCCCACCCAGCATCCAGCCAGCTCTCTCCATCCCCGCCTGGCCCTGCAAAATTGAGGCCATGCTGAGTTAGGCCCTTTCTGCAAATAACCAGACTGCTCTACCTGAAGCAGACTTTAAAACGCACTGATCTCTTCAGAAGTTATTTTATACCTCCTCCTGACTGGATATTGGTTTGGCTCAGCACATTCAAAAGTTGGTGACAGGGGCTTGGTACTTGATTTGAAGAAGCAAAGGACAGCCACCTGTCCATCACACTCACTTTTAAATGATACTTTCAAATTAGCTTGCACTGCAAAATGAGATTCTGCACATTTGCCAAATGTGCTGTATTTTTAAGCCTATTTTCAGCCCGAATCATGGACGGTAATTTCAACTTCTGCAGACTTAAGCAAATGCCCCCAGCAAGGATTTTAAGTTCTCTACAGTATGGTGGGCAAACCCAAGGATGTTGCAATGCCATTGGTGATAGGGAAGAAGATATGCAATCCCTAAATTTCCTTTTAGTTCTGGAACGCTTCCCAATGCCTCACAGCCATTAGATAAATTCATTAGTATTTCCTTGGCCGTTTTCCCCTAACTTTTTTTTGGTTTGAGCTACTTACTTTATCATGATCTTCCAGTTATTCATCAAAATCTCACTGTGAAATAAATCATGAAAATACTCTGCATATTTTGCATATCATGTGTCAATTCTGAATCACCCTCTGCAGATATGTAATGCTCAGAAAATAGACAAACATAAACCGCTGAGTCATGCTGTGGGTGAACGTGCACATTTTGAGTATGACTCGGAATTTTTTGCAGAATGGCATTTCTGTGCTTGATTCAGCACTTTTTTCTAGAGTAGGGTTGGCACTTGGTCACTGCACTCCTTGCCCTTCATTCAGCATTTTTGAAAATGCTGTCTTGCCAGCTAGCACTTAGGTGAAATTTTGTGAGTTCTGATTTTTGTGCTATTATTTGCTTAGTCATATCTGTTAGATGTTTTTGTTTTCATCCCGTCCTGGGCATTACATTTCATCTGGTCCTGGGCATTCATCCAGTCCTGGGCATGAAACAGCCCCCAAAGGCTTCAGAGCAGTCTCATAGCTAGCCAGTACCTATGTCCCCAGCTAGGGTTGTCAGGTCCCCAGAGGCCACTGGCAGGGGATGGCAGGGCCGGGTTGTCAGATACGGTTGCCAAATAATTCTTTGCCGGGAGCGGGGGGCTCCCGGCTGGCGTCGGGTGAGTGCGCGCGCGTCACCCGGAAGTGACATAGGCACGCTGGGGGCGGGGCCACGGCACGCTGGGGGCGGTGGCCCCGTCCCCAGCATGCCCGGCGTGCCCACGTCACTTCCTAGTGATGTGCACGTCGGGGACGGGGTTCCCCCCGGGGCCCGATTCTGCCACGGCGAAAATCAGGCCTCCAAAGCGGGGGTTTCCCCGCCCCCCGGGCCATTTTGGCAGCCCTATTGTCAGATCCAGGATGGGAAACTCCTGGAGATTTGGGGGGGGGTAGCTCCGGGGGAGGCCAAGGATTTGGGATTGGAATGTATACTGACCTTTTCCAATCCTGTGGCCACTGTTGCATTTTCCAAATTTGCTGGCAAATTGAGTGCAGCACTTTAACCCCGGGGCCCGATTCTGCCGCGCCGAAAATCAGGCCTCCAAAGCGGGGGTTTCCCCGCCCCCTGGCCCAATTTGGCAGCCCTGTTGTCAGATCCAGGATGGGAAACTCCTGGAGATTTGGGCGGGGGGGTAGATCCTGGGGAGGACAAGGGACCTCAGTGGGGTACAATTAGAGTTGCCACCTCTGGGTTGGGAGATACCTGGAGATTTGGGGAGTGGAGCCTGAGTAAGGCGGGGTTTGGATAGGGGAAGCACTTTAGTGGGATATGATGCCATAGAGGCTACCTTCCAAAGCAGCCATTTTCTCCAAGGAAACTGATCTCTGTTGCTCAGAGAACAGTTGTAATTCATGGAGATCTCCAGTCACCACCTGGAGGTTGGCAACCTTAGGTACACTAGCATAGAGTCCACTCTCCAAAGCAGCCATTTTCTCCAGGGGAATTATCTCTGTAGTCTGGAGATGAGCTGTAATGCCAGGGCATCCCCAGGTCCCACCTGGAGGCTGGCATCTCTATCCCCAATTTAAATCCTCTTTACGTAATTCTTGTAGGCCCTCCCCCTAGTCTTTGCTGTACAAGCCACAAAGTAACGCTATATGAGGCTTTCGTATGAAGAATTCTCCTGAGTATGCTTCACACAAACATTTGCTGCTTCCACTCAGCTTGCTGACAAAATGAAAGCTTCCATTTCATGTCCTCATTCATACACCAATGTGTACGTTGAAGGGGGTGTTCAACACTCTAGAGAGAGTTCAGTCGCATGCGTAATGAACTGCAGTTGCATAAACCGGGAACAATGGGATGGGTATGCAAAGGAACGATGGAACACAATCAAAAACGTTTCGTGCTAGAACTGCTATAAAGTGAAGCCATTGCGTCTGACAGCATATGCTTATTTCATGAAGATAATTTAACTTTCAGAGTGCCATATCCATTGAATTTTTGAATAACTTGTTTTGTGGGAGTTGAAGAGTTGAAATGTAACATCTGTTCTGTTCTACCCATGGAAAAAGTTCCCCAAAGGAAAGGAAAGGAAGCTTTCATAGATGTGCAGCAAATGCCCATCACTGTGGCAATAATGGCAATAAACCTGTTACAAATATTACATTACATTACATTACATATTGGATTTTTATACCGCTCCTTCCCGGAGGCTCGGAGCGGTTTACATTGAATATTTACACACCTACCTAGGGCCACAGTGTGTGTGTGTGTGTGTGTGTGTGTGTGTGACTGCCTTACCAGGCACCTAAGCGGGGGAGATCTCCTTCTGTTGTTCTTTCCCATGGCGGTTCTTGCTGTGTGCGGCGGTGACTTTGGCGGAGGTCTTTCACTTTCCCATTGGCTCTTTTGGGATTATCTTCATGGCGCGTGGCCGCGCGCTGCTGCAGCTGCTGGTCTCTGTCTCGTAGGCTGAAATATGTGGCAAAAAAACCCCTTGTTCACGCCTGGTGAAAAGAATGGAGTTGGAAGCTGTAAATCATCTTTTTGGATGGAAATGATACTGACAGTTTGCAGTATAGCACTAGTTTTGAAGACTATTGTAAGTGTGCCCAACAGATCTTGGAAATTCTTATCAGTGCAATCCTGAGTAGAGATGAGCCAATCTAAGCCCATTGAAATCAGAAGGTTTAGACTGGAAAACTTTGGCATTGGATAATGCTAAGGAGTAATTTATGAAGTTAGTGGTTGATGAAGCTAGTGGCCATTTTAGCAAAAAAAGAGGGGAAGATGATGATCAGATTATTATTATTTTTTTAAAGGAAAAAGAGTGTTGGTTGCTGAATACTTAATGCTGTAGGCTGTAGGCTGGTGGTTCTCAGTCTTTTTGAAGGGTGACTCATTTTAAAACTTACTGTACTTTTGGGGACTCATTCACAAAGAAACTCTTCCCTTCCCCTACACAGGAATCTCATTCATATGAGTTGACAATGAAATGGCTTACATTATATTTTTCATGTTCAGTACTTCTAATGCCTCGTTCTGATTATGAACTAGTAATTGATCAAGAACATACAGGCTCAGAAGCTGGCAAGGGAATCCCTGCCACACCCAGACTCTCTATTCCATAGAAGGACTAGCTTCCCATTATTGTGATAAACAGGGGTCATTTCCTGCAGGAGTGCACAGGAGTGGCACTTTGGCAGTACAGAGCCCAGGGGGTGGGCACATGCAACAAGCCCCACCCCCTGCTCCCAGCAGCCCTCAGTCAGAGCAAGAAGCAGCCAGGTAAGTTGCAGAGGCCCCCCGGTCCCAAACAGTCCAGTGGCACCTTGAAGACCAAGTTTTATTCTGGTACAAACTCTCCCTCCTTTGCGAGGGCAGATCTGCACGTTCCCCCCCCCCAATAGCTAGCAATCCAAAACAGTCCAGTGGAGCGATGGATGTTGCCTTCTGACACACTTCTAGTCAGGGGGTGTGGCATATTCAAATAAGTTATGCTAATGAGTTATGCTAATGAGCTCCTGCACCTCTTTTTTTTCTACTAAATGACCCCTGGTGATAAGTAATCAAGAAATCTTCTCTTTCTAGTACTCAAGAAATCTTCTCTATCTCTTTTCGGTAAAGCTAGAGGTCCACCATAATGCATTGTGATTATTTTCAGTCTATTGGCCTTTCTTGCTCTTAATCTCTCAAACCAGAATTTTTAGAACCAAGAGTAAGGAAATAAGTAACTAATAAGTATCAAGGACTAAAACAAGCAGCAGCAGTTTGGCAAATTCTCTTCACAACATTCCACAGGCCATATCTTTAGGCCTCCTTCTTCTCTACCAGGATTTTGTGCAGTTATATTCTATGACGTATGAAATCACCCTTGGAAGGGGAGTTGACCAGGTGATTCAACTCTCCCACTAGTCACTGACAGCTCATTAGACAGTGTAATCTTTATTCTGCCTTCTTTTATCAATGCTTACCTGCACTCCTCACTTCATCTCTCCCATTCCCCCACAATGCACTAATTCTAAACCTTCCCCTCATTTCAAAAAGTTCTGTTCTCTGTTTTTGGCAGATTTTAATGGGCCATTGGGATTGTGCTCAAGTTTGTTATGCATAGTGAGTTTTGTGTGTGTGATCGTACAGTTTTTCCTCCTGGGAACTTGACTTGAAAGGCCTAGTTCTAGCAGAGAAGGTAAATCTGCGTACGGTAAATGGTTGTCGGTAGGGTTGCCAACCCCCCCCCCGGTTTGCCAGGGGTCCCCCGTTTTTTGGGGGGGTTCTACCCGCCGCCCGCCAGATGGCCGGCGGGGGAAGCCCCACCCCCAACACCCACAGCCACCCATCTCTCTCCCGTGCAACCCGTGTTTCCTCCCAAGCGCGACTACCGCAAGCTTGCAGGGAAATGCCAGCTTCGGTCTTAAAAGGGAAACGCGGTTGCTCTTAAAGGGGAAACGCCGGCTCCTGCATTGAAAAGGGAAACACCAGCTACTT
>NW_015163607.1:1474503-1475754 GCF_001447785.1 Gekko japonicus
ATCCGGCGGAGGGGCGGGGGGGGGGGGCGGACATCCCCAACGTGACATCATCACGTCGGGGATGCTCCACCCCCTCCAGGAACACCCCCGAAAGTCCCCCGCTGGGGGTGGAAGATGGACTTGGCAACCCTAGTTGTCGGCCACCAGGTGGGTCCTGGAGATCTCCAGGTATTACAATCGATCTCCAGACTACAGAGATCAGGTCACATGGAGAAAATGGCTGCTTTTGGAGAGTGGACTCTATGGCACTGTACTCTGATGAGGTCTCTTCCCTCCCCAACCCTGAGGCTTCGCCCCCCCATATCTCCAGGTATTTCCCCACTCAGAGCTGGCAGCCTTAGCTGTATCAGGTCAGTGTGCAACGATCACATGATTCAAAGAATATTAGGTGTCCATTTGAGAGGTTCTTCCTCAGCCCTTCTCCCTGCTAATTTGATATGAGGTGTGAATTGTTACATCATGTGAGCCCCCATATGAAATTTGAAGTGGTACAGCCCAGGCTTGAATTTGCCATACAATTGCCAACTCCAGGTTGGGAAATTCCTGGAGATTTGGAGGGTAGAGCCTGTGGAGGGACTTCAGTGGAGTATAGTGCCATAGAGTCAACCCTCCAAAGTTTCCATTTTTTTTGGGGGGGGGGAACTGATCTCTCTAGTCTGGAGATGGAGTTGTAATTCCAGGAGATCTCCAGGTCCCACCTGAAGGCTGATGATTCTAGTTTGGCATCTCAGTGAGAACCAGGCCAGAGGCATCATTTTTTAATTTACATGACGCTTTCCACCTAATTTGTACTAGTAAAACTTGGAGTGAGTTCAACTTTCCCAATGTGACACTTTTAAAAATTCTAAATGGAATTAACAGGGCATCATAAATGGTTTACAATGTCCATGGCTGGTAGCCTAGCAAAGACCATAACTGTACATGACGCTTTCCACCTAATTTGTACTAGTAAAACTTGGAGTGAGTTCAACTTTCCCAATGTGACACTTTTAAAAATTCTAAATGGAATTAACAGGGCATCATAAATGGTTTACAATGTCCATGGCTGGTAGCCTAGCAAAGACCATAACTGGAATGACTAAAATAGACTGGACTCAGAGGTCATTTCGGGGGGGATCGCGGGGGATCGCAGTGGCAGGAGAAGAGGGAGGGTAAGTTGCTTCCTCCCTGCCTCTCCCCACCCCTGCCTGCCTGGGGCCAGGGAGGGCCTTCGCGGTGCTTCCTTGCACTCCCGCCGGCCTTGCAGGTCCA
>NW_015163607.1:1480584-1484393 GCF_001447785.1 Gekko japonicus
TTAACAGCACTTTTTGTACCTGGGAGGAACTATTAAGAGTCTCTATACTGTTGATGTCTACAAAATTTATTCTGCTCCCAAATAAGTTACTAAGATGTTTACGGATGTCACTCTTTGTTTTCCACCAGATTTTTCTGCCTCTATATGGGCATATCGTTAGGCATATCTTATCCTTTTGAAGTACTAAGGACTGAAGTCCCTCTTCCTCTCTTTCCCTCCTTCTTTTAGTAGCTCCTGGCCTTGAAGTCATAAAATACTTGGCTTTTCACTCACTTTAGCCGAAATAGGAGCTTATCAGCACCAGGGAGGCAAGAAGCCGCACTAGGTACTGTTTAAAGCTATCACAAGTTCTCAATACGATATCCTAATCAGCTAAAAACAATTGCTGCAATTAAATATGAAAGAAAAACAGGATAAAACAGTCTCACTGTGCAGCGATAAAAAGGCCGTCCACCTCGTCCTTCTTCCAGCTTCCAAATTCAGGAGAGAACAAAACAAAAGATAAAAACAGTGGATAAAACGCAAGAGAAGCTTAGCAGGGGCTCAGTCAGCAGGGGAAATAATCTCCCATACATCTCACAATCTGTTGGAAAATGCAGATTTGCTTGGGGTGCCAAAGTGGTGGGGGGTAGTGAGGTGGAAGAGGGCAACAAACATGTGATTAGCTTCTGACTCTTGGAGTCCAAGGTGGGTTGCAGAGTCACTTCTTGTGCATGCTTGCCTTAGATACTGCAGCTCTACTTATGCAAGTGCCCCAGGAGTATGGACCATTTCTGTGGAAAGGCTTCATTTGACGACCGGTGCCTCCACTTAGGTTGGGACTGCAATTTTTAATGATCACCGTGGCTTGAAAAGGGGCTGCTATGGTTATACAGACCATGGTAGCACTGTTTCCAGTACCTATGTGGAAGCACCTGGCTTTTTGCGAACAGTGTCTATTTAATTATATATTTACTGCAGAAATCCCAGCCTCAGCCTTCCTGTGCCAGGACTTAATTTGACTGGCGGGCCTTCCCTTGGCTTCAGACAGAGAAGGGTGGGGGGTAGGCACCACACTAATCCACCTCCTGTTCCCTATTGCTACTCCCTTCTGATTTGGGAGCCAGAGCTGGTCTGTTCTCCTTGGCCTCCCTCAAGCCCTTTTAAGGCCGTAGCTAGTCCTGGGGCATGCCCAGAGGTCTTCCTCTACCCAGAAGCCTTATGGGGGTATGGCCTAGCCTGTGTGGGACCAGTAGCACCCCCTGAGCCATTTCTACCTCATTATTCTCCTTTGCCACCCCCAGGGTGGATCTTCCCAACAACTGGCTGTCAAAGGGCCAGCTGCCAGTGGGCCCCGGAATCTTAAAAGGCCAGCTGCCATTGACTAATTGGCTGGTGTGCAGCTCTTTAGAAGGTGTGTCACTCACCCCACTGGGCCTGATGGCTGCGGGGCTAGACCCCATGGTGGGCTGAGGAGGAGGCAAGGTGCTGTCTCCAGTGCCCCCGGACATCTACTTCAATTGTACCCAACCTTTCTCCCCAATGGAGACCCTGTGGCTTAGATTGTTCTCCTCTCCTCCATTTTTTTTGGCTATCAAGTCAAGCTGGTGATCCCTAGTGGAGGCAAGGGATGTTCAGAGGTGGTTTGCTATGATCTGCCTCTGCATCATGACCCTGGTATTCCTTGAAGGTCTCCCATTCACATCTAGCCAGGGCCAGCCTTGCTTAGTTTCTGAGATTGGATGAGATCGGGCTTGCCTGGGCTATCCAGGTCAGGGCTCTTCTCCTCCATTTTATCCTCACAACAACCCTGTGAGGTAGGTTAACCTGGGAGTAAGTGGCTGGCCCAAGGTCACCCAGCAAGCTTCCACGGTGAAGTGGGGATTGGAACCTAGGTCTCCCAAGTCCTAGTCCAGTCCTCTAATGGCTATCTCTTTCCACATGAGTACTGCCAGGCTGTGAACCCAGCAACAATGATACTCTTATTATGAGATTAATTATGGGAGCCAGTGTATGCTAAACTTTTTAAATCATGCCCCTAGTAGCCTTCAAAAATAGTGTGCTAGGGGCCACCATTGGTGGGGAGGTTAACCATCATGTAGTTTGGGCATCAGACAGAGTTTTCTACATAATTCCAAGAATTTCACAGGGAAGCCACCGTAACCATAAAGAAAGAGATCCTATATATCACTTAGGGCAGGGTTTGTTAACCTGGGGTCCATGAACTTGGATGGGGGGGAAATTACATATTTATTTTCACCAACCTCTAACTGAAATTTAGCATTCCCTTCAATTATGAATGTAAGCAACAAACTACAGTGGTATTAGCAGCACTGTGACTTTATCACCAATAGAACTCATAGATACTTTCATATCACATTATAGTTGTTGCAGATATCTCAAAATATCATTTATACTCATTACTACTTTGAAATTATGGTACTTATTAGATCTGCCACTAGATTGCATGTGATTGCAGTCTTGCTGTCTGCAGACACTTGTGTGATGTAGTTGGCCAACTATTGGGCAATTCTGTGCCTAGTAGTCGTTCAGCCCCCAAACAGTGAAGTTGTGTGTTCTCACACTGGTAACCTAGACATCTGTGTGGCTTTCCAGTATTCCATATCTATAATTGTTTGTTGATCAATACATTGAAGGAAGTGAGTTGTTTTAATTGTTTGTTAAAGTTCTGCAAAACCGGGAAGTTCAAATAAGAATTCTTATCTCTCTGTAAAGTGGTACAACCTTTTGTAACATGGATAAATGTGCAGGCCATGAGTGTAGACCAGGTAAGTTCAAACTGTTATTTAACATGTGAATAAAAAAGCAAATATATTACTTTATCACAATTAAAAAAAATATTTTGATAACTGTATTTCAATATAATAGGTTTTCTTTGTAATCCTATATATTTTATGTTATGCATTTAAAAACTTTATTCTGAGAAGGAGTCCATAGGCTTCACCAAAGGGGTCCATGGCACAAAAAAGGTTGAGACCCCTGATTTAAGGTGACTTCTTAAACATTGGCTTTTGGTTTTGATCTCAGATGAGACTGAAAAGGGCAAAAAGGATTAAAAATCTCCTTTCTGTAAAAAACGTTTGATGTGTAGTGAGCGCTGGAAACAAAGAGCACTGAAAAATCATCAATAAATGCATTAAATTAGCATTACGTCTCTTAGAACTATTCCAGAAGGAGCTGACATTTGGCACTAATAGAAGAGCATTTAATGGGGGTGTCAGATTAGCATTGACATAACCAAGAGATTTTTAAGCCATTATTTATACAAACATTTTCAGGAAAGCTGGGTCTTTCTGAGAATAAATGAGTCTGAGAGGCATTCCCATGCTCTTGAATGCTCAGAGTCTCTGACAAATAAAAACATGAGCATAAGGTCCTCTGATCATTTTTTGATCACAAATCAGTTTTAAAAACGAAGGAGCTGCCATCATTTATATCTTTCTAAACCAGTGGCTTATCTGTGTCCTGTTTCCATTGCTTTCATTCTGTTTACTTGTTCATCCTTCATTCTGTCATGTTGCTTTCTCTTGATGACACAGAGATTATTAATTCATCTTTCAAGCTAGGAGCTTTGTCCTTTTCTTGCCTAATACTCTGCATTAAAATCTAATTTGTAAGCAGCATGGTATTTGTATTCTTCTGAGTTTACAGTAAGGCAACAATCGTTATTGCCCTCTGTGAAGAAATGGATTTTTTCTTTGGAGGTTTGAAATGAACAAAACCTTCACTGAGTTTTAAAAAGTCTCTCTCTCTCTCTCTCTCTCTCTCTCTCTCTCTATCTCTCTCACTCTCTCTATCGACCGAGCGCA
>NW_015163607.1:1484834-1506697 GCF_001447785.1 Gekko japonicus
TCTGTTTCAAAGCCGAAGAGCCAGCGCTGTCCGAAGACGTTCCCGTGGTCATGTGGCCGGCATGACTAAACACCAAGCCGCACGGAACGCTGTGACCTTCCCACCGAAGTGGAACCCATTTATCTACTTGCAATTTCTTGCTTTCGAACTGCTAGGTTGGCAGGAGCTGGAACTAGAGACGGGAGCTCACTCCATCATGCGGCACCCAGGTCTCGAACTGCTGAACTACTGACCTTCCACAGCCTGAAGTTCAGTGTCTTAACCACTTGAGCCTCTTTACCCTTCCTTAATAAGAGCCAAACTGCACATTGCCGTTTTTAAAGAGTTGGATCCCACACACGGCTCTTTAAAAACAGTAATGTGTAGTTTGGCCCTAATTCTTCATGTTTCAAGTCCATGAGCCACACCAGGTTTTTCCTCCACAATCTCCGACTCTCCACTGCCAGCTCTCACCTCAAGTAGCGTTTCTCTTCATTTAAACAAATATACCGCTGTTTCCTCAAGTTCCTTCCCTCATTTTCTACAGCAAATTGTTCATAGAATCTCATTCCCTCTATATAGAGTGCAAAGAAATGCCTTTTTCTCTCCTGGGAGGTCTGAGATGAGCCAAGCCTCCACTTTGCGTTTCTCTCTCTCTCTCTCTCTCTCTCTCTCTCTCTCTCTCTCTCTCTCTCTCTCTCTGAGCAGAGAGCAGGCAGGAGGGGTGGTGGTAAATTCAATTGTGTTCCACATGTACTGCAGCCCACCTTCATACAAATACTAATAGATCTAGCAGGAGAGATAATGGGTGGGGCAGGATCTCCTCCTTCCCCAGGGAGGAAACAAAGATTTGGAGGAATTAAATACTAGAGAGACTTCAGCCACTGACTATGTGCTGGCCTGGAAGAACTGGAGAAAACTTCAAGGTAATGGCACTCTGTAGAATTCTGTAACTTCCTAAGCTAGGGAGCCTGTCCTGTATATTAACACGTGATAGGGCATCTATAGAGAGAGGGACAGAGGGATTGCATTTTACCCATTTCTTTTGAATCCCTTGCTCATTCTGGTGCTGTGCTAAAAGTATGTTTGTGAACATTTTATTAAATACTTTATAACTTTTGATGCTGGTAATGGTTCTCTGCACCATGTAGACCTCCACCGTCTTGGTTTAAAAGGCATGCCAGAGGGGAGGCAGGCAGTTGGCAAGTGGCTAGTCTTCCAAGGGAGTAAACTGCCCCCCGTGGTGACTAGGCAGTGGACAGTGGGAGACACAGAGGCAGGGCCTCAAATCTTGGAAGGGAAACAGGGAGTCCTGGCCCTCCCAGCAGGCAATTCCTTACAAAGATCAGGTGGTGGTGGTGAGCTACCAGAAAGAGAGAGAAAAGCTTCTGCCACACCCTCCATCTTCTGTACAAGAGTGGTTTTTACATATTTTAGAGGCTCCCCAGAAATGTTAAAAAAGCACTGTAATATCACACACACACTGTGATGAAGACTGAGCATTATGGTTGCCAACCATAGATGGCTACCTTGTGGGAGAAGTTGGGGGGGGGAACAATCTCTTCAGCAGGGTTTTTTTCTGGGGGAATGCACTAGAACAGAGTTCTGGAACCTCTTCAACAACATTCTTTTAAAAATGTTTAAAAGTTCATGAGTTTTCAGTATATGGATTGAAAACTTCATTTCCCTCTTGAGAGTTCCGGCACCTCTTTTTTTAAAAAGCAGCACCGTTCTCTTCAGCAACATGCCTTGTCACTTCCAGCTAGGGTTGCCAAGTCAAAATATCTTACCGGCGGGGGAGCCTCGCCGGGGTACGGGCGCCGTCCTCCGATGCATGCGCATTGGAAGTGATGCACGATGTCGATCACATTGAAGCCGTGGCCCCGATCATCGGAGGGAAAACCATAGATGCGCTTCGGGGGACGGTGTTCCCCCCGGGGCCCAATTCCGTGGCGGCGGAAATCGGGCCTCCGAAGCGGGGGTTTACCCACCCCCCGCCCCCATTTGGCAGCCCTACTTCTAGCACAAAACTGGAAATAATGTCATTATGTTGGGATAATGGGCTAGGATTCACCTAAAGCTTTATGGTGAAACCTAGAACTTCCTAGAGCATCATGATGACTATGACATAATGACATCACTTCTGCTTTTGCACTGTAAGGGACATGGCACATTGGAATGACACTGAAAGCTTCCCCCCATTTACCCCCCAGCTCCCCCCCAGCCTGTCAAGCTGTGGTAAGGAAAGGGGGACCTAGGCCAGATGGGAGCTGCCCTCCCCCCTCCACTGAGCATGCTTCAGGAGGAACAGAACACTGAGAGTCGTTGACATTTAAATTAAAAGTAGGGCGAAAGGGAATGGGAAGACAGTAGAATGGGCTTGATTAACCCCTATGTGCTTATAAAGTCTTCGAGAAAATGATTTGTGTGTGTGTGTGAGAGAAAGAGACTGTGAAAGAGACAGACAGAAATACATTTGACTAAAAGGAGGGCCCAACCGTGAAGTTGCTTTGTATGGGCTAGAACTGAAAGTAAAAGCAAATCAAAGCTATTCACATTTCAAAATTCAGATTTGGATGCTGACTTCTGTTTCTAAACATGATATATGTAGCATGCTTAAGCTTCTATTAACCCATGTCTTGATTGCTTGCTGAAATTATTTACAAGCAGAGATAGATACATAAAATCCTAAAAGCAAGTGTTCTTCATTGTGTAGCTTTTTAAATTTGTTTTTGCCAATGCATGGAGAACTGTTGAGTTAAGTCATTGATTAGTGATACTGTCCTGTTTGTACCTAGGTTCCCAAGACAAGCAGGTAGGTGTTGTGTCATGTCATGCTGTACCAAGCCAAGCATTATCAGAGTTGTTGATGTCACAGCAGCCAGACCTGAATTAAGGTGATTTATAGCAGCAAGTACCGGCTATTGTAGCAGTGGCCTGGAATTTGCAGACACTCTCAGCTGGATGTTGTCAAGTATCCTGCAAAACCTTATGGTGGATCTAGGTCTCCAGATGCCTCATGGTCAACAAAGAGGCATTGGGCAGCTAGTTGTACACCCTACCAACTGTGCTTCCATCTGGGCTTTCTGTCCACTCTGCTCTCAGCAACCTCAGGTTCTTTGGCAACTAACCACTCTACTACATGGGTGCCTCATGAGTTTTAGGTCCTGGTGGCACCTCCTGCTCTAGAGCCTACTGAACTTCTGGTTCAATAGCTGCAGATGGGATATGTTCCCTGCTTGGGGTTCCAACGGGTTCAATAGCTGCAGATGGGATATGTTCTCTGCCTGGGGTTTCACAGGGCCCAGGCACCTCAGGGTCTGTCATGGTTTTGTTCTCCACCATGGTATACTCACCTCTGATGAGGAATCATCAGGCCCTTTCTCCGCAGAAATCTGTACTCACTATGTGTTGAAATCCATATAGATTTGTATTGTTCAAATGGGCTTTTTTTGGTGGCTGTGCTATGACACTTTCAGAAAGCAATGTTTTCATGGTTTGTGGAAACTGAAAGCTCAGCAACATCTGAAGTTAATATGTTTTGGATGCTTCCAGGCAACTCTTTTTTACTCCATGGAAACTATGAAACTATTATTAGAATGATGATGCTTCGTCTAGGTGTAGTATTAGTGACTTTTCATTACCAAAGTTATGACATGTACAACCAACCATGGTTAGTGCCACCTACCATATTGTGCCTCTATTTCTGCTGCTACTGGGAGCAGGACTAAATTGGCCCAGAAGGAATATCAGAAAGAGACCAAGGGATTTTTGAAACTGGAAATTGAGGGGTGTATGTTACTCTAGGACTTTGTGTAAAATGTCTGATGGGCATTTTTGGGCCTCCCAAATGTATGTGGGCCAAAAGGGGCTCCATGGGGTGTTTTGAGGACATGAAAATAATGAAAATAATGCAGGGAGGAGGCTGAAACCACTTCTCCCTGTATGTTGCACTCATGAGCAGCAAAGCATCAATGTGCATCTAGGAGACACAAAACACCCATAGCATATCTGATGCAAAGTCCTTGGGTTGCCACCAATAAACACAACAATTTTGTAACGTGTGGCAAACCCTCCAAGGCTACAGCTGAGACCATGACTGCTGAACTATCTGGGCCTACAATAAGCCTCAGAGCTATTTTTCGACCTTGCAGAAAACTGGTATGCTCAACATTGACCTCTTTTGTTGGCAAGCAGTAAGCCTCTGAGTTAGCCACACCTATAAATGGTGCAGCCTCCTGCGCTGGGCTTTGCCTGGCAAATGGAAATGGCTGCAGCACTCCAACCCTGCTTCCAAGTCAGTCACTAGACTTTCCCTGCATCTTTTCTCCATTCCCTCAAGGCTTATCCATAAAGTGTTTCTGTTTACCAAGCTGACCGCATGCAAAATCTCCTTCGTAATCACTGGGTTGGGTAGATACGTGCCTTCTAAATACCCAGCCTGGAAATATGTCATTTACAGATTATGGAATAAATGAGAACGTTAAAGCATTTTTTTTTAACCTGACAAGTTATGATCCTTTTTTGCGCACAATTTGATGGTGGATGTCTACTGTTTATCCTAAAAAACGTTGACTTCGACAAGATTTGAGACTTGTGGCTCCTAGCTGTCACCTGGACTCCCTCCCTTGCAGTGCTTGGCAGATTGCAGTGAACACTGATACAGTCTGTTCTGATGTGGGGCTGTTGCCCAGAGCAAACCGACCCTGTGCATTCATGTGTACCAACAGGTAATAGTAGTTGCGAAGTTTCCTTAAGGGTGTTATAAAAAGTGTTTTCGGCATTTGGATTTCAGCTGCCTTCATTTCCCAGGAAGGCTTATACAGCCTTACTTCTCTATGCAGCTTTGCTCTGAAACAGCCCTAGCTAAATTTGGGGAAGGGGAGGAATAAAAGGTACAACAGATTCTCTGTGACACCAGCCCCTGGAGGGATACAATGACTGATATTTGGGCTTATCTGCACGTTACAACGGCCTGGAGTGGTGTCGGGAGTCCCCCAGCATGACTCACAACTACAGGTGCACAGGGGAACTGACCATTACAAAGAGGTCTGCTGCTCGGTGCAGCTCCAAGAGCTGCAGGAGGGGAGGAGGGGCTTCCCTTTTGTGACATTGCAGCAAGTAGAAACAGCCACGAGGGGGGGCCTCCTCCGCCTTCTCAGCACTTGGAGTTGTACCAAGTGGTAGAGCACTTACTAGTCAGTTTGGTGTAGTGGTTAAGTGTGCAGACTCTAATCTGGGAGAACCAGGTTTGATTCCCCACTCCTTTACTTGCTGCTGCTGGATGACCTTGGGTAATCCATAGTTCTGACGAACTGTTCTTGAAAAGAGCAGTTCTTGAAAGAGCTCTCTCAGCCCAACCTACTTCACAGGGTGTTTGTTGTGGGAAGGGGAAGGAGTTTGTAAGCCTCTCTGAGACTCTGAGTGAAGGGTCTAAATCCAATCTCTTCCTCCTCCTAAGGGTCCATTCCCCTGTTCACTTGTAGTTGTGCATAGTGTTGGGGGACTTCTGACATGACTCGTGTCCATTGTTACACGTAGATAGGCCCTCTGCCCTTAGACCAGAGGTTCCCAACCATTAGGGCAGTGATGGCGAACCTTTTAGAGACCGAGTGCCCAAACTGCAACCCAAAACCCACTTATTTATCGCAAAGTGCCAACACAGCAATTTAATCTGAATACTGAGGTTTTACTTTAGAAAAAACAACCCATACATTAATTTAAAATGATCCAAACAAAGTAAGGAAAGCAATCCCAAATGCTTTCATTTACTTAAAATTATTTGGCAGAGAATTCGACACTTTAATGATGGTCTGGGCCTGGCTGGGGAGATGGCACGTGTGCCCACAGAGAGGGGTCTGAGTGCCATAGGTTCGCCACCACTGCATTAGGGTATGTGGACTCCTTTTCAGCATCAAAAACATCTGCAGACACCCATGTGATTGTAGTTGTACTATTAGTATCCATTGGTGGAGAAAATAAGAAAATGCATAATGACAACAAGCTACTATGAATGCAGTAATTCTTTTAAATCAGTTTTAATTTTATTAATCCCAACAGGTTCTTCATCAATTTGAGACACATTATTTATTTGGGCTACAGAAGGTATGTTTGCTTATTTATTATAGTGAGTCATCTACTGAGTTGGCTGGTGCTGTTTTGCACTTTCAGGAATTGGAAGTCTGGCTGAAGGGTAGATGGTACAAACCAAGGACGTGACACAGCATAAGAAAGATTCAAATGGTTGTATAAAGTTACCTGTGTAGCTGTTTAGGATCCCTTTTCTAACACGGTTAGGAATACTCACGGAAATTCACTTGGATGCACAATGAACTTTCAGTCTTTGACGGAAAATTTATTTATTTTTATTTTAACCCTGCTTTTCAGTGGTAAGTTGGCTCCCAAAGAAGCTCATGGGTATCCGGATCTAACACGAACAGTGATTAAAGTATCATACAAAATATTCCTTGTGAAGAGAATTCTCAATTGTGCTAGATCCAGGCATGTTCAAGGGATGCCAGACAGGTCGACGCACCCCCATGGTCTTAACAATGGTACTTGGGTTGGAGGGGAGGGGACCTCATCTCCACAATATACTGTCAGATCTCTGGGCACATGTGTTGAGCTGCAGGTCTTTTCCACAGCTGATAATGGAGTGATTACTAATCTAGATGGCAAAATAAAGGACAAGTCCAATGACACCTTAACAAATAACAAAATTTATTCCAGCAGAAGCTTTCTGAGTCGGAGTTCACTTGAGATGCATGAACTGTTTGGGGGTTCTGCCCTGCACTTATTGGACTACCGGGGGCGGGGTTACGAGGGAGTCACCATGTCCTTGTGCAGCTCCTAGCCCCTGAGGGCTGCCAAAGATGTGGGAGGAGCCAGGGAAGACAATTGACACCCCCCCCAAAAAAGCTGCTGGCCAAATAGTGGATCTATGCTCCCATTCAAGGCTCAGGTATTTCCAGCTGTCACCAGGGATGGGAAGGGGCGGGTAGTGGGAGCCAATATGCCCCACTCAAGCCTCTCATGAGGAGTGGTTCTCTTCACCAATAGGCAAGCAGCCACCACTGGGCTGGTACACACTTGAGAGCCTCCATCTGAGGCTGGCCCAATGGCATCTGCCTAGATAGGGGTTTGGAGCAGGCAGACCCAGTTGGGGAGGTGTGACTGCACTGCGCTACAGCAAGTTGACCAGCAGATAAAGCTCAGTTGACAGCCAACCTGGTACAGAGCTGGGTGGGGGGCATAGCCTTGATAGAGGCAAGCCAGGGGTGGGGGAGGCATTGGTAGGGGAAGACAAAAAACCGCCCAAGCTGGATGGCTTTGTGGACCCTCGCAATAACTCTGCAGCCCCCCAGGGGTCTCTGGCCCCCAGGTTGGGACGCACTGCAACTGAATCAACCCATGAGGGAACGAGGAAGGCCATGATAAGGCTATATCTGCCTGGATATTGAGAAAAGAAATCCTTGGAAAGTTAACTGGAGCATCTTTGGAAACAGAAGGGGCTGACATAATGTAATTTGTACAGATGCTCTTTGGATTTTCAAAGTATTTTACATCAATCAATCAATCAATCAACCTTTAATGGCATATACAACCTTAAAAAGTATTTTACATAATGTTACAGTAATTCCTGCAACAAGCCTGTAAGTTAATCATTATTCTTGTATTACAAATTGAGGGATGAAACTAGAATGGAACCAGTGAATGTGCTACTCTATGTGCAGGACTGTTTCACGCTACCTAGGAATTTTCAGGAAGATGGTTTTTGTGTGTGTAATATTACTGCTGAAATTATTTTAAAAATGGAAGCTGGAT
The DNA here is from genome assembly GCF_001447785.1 of Gekko japonicus. NCBI lineage: Eukaryota > Metazoa > Chordata > Lepidosauria > Squamata > Gekkonidae > Gekko > Gekko japonicus. The sequence continues at coordinate 1,492,638 of NW_015163607.1, forward strand.
TTCAGAACAGGAGATGTTCGGGCTATTAATAACTAGTAGCAGATAGTACCTCCCCAAATGATTATGCTCCCATCTCCCTCTATTTGTCTCATGCATGTCAGAATGGATTTTTCAGGAGCGCTGTCACTTAAGTGATCCTTGAAAGCAATCCCCTTTACAGCTGTGACTAGGAGCATGAGATAGCTCTTACCCCATCCTTTTTAACTTTGAGAAAGTGTATATAGGAAGGAGATAAAAGCTTCTGATTCTGATTTCACATAAAACCATGGTTTAATTAAGCAAATTATGATTAGCATTATCATCCAAAGGTGGGCCATTCCACTAACTATGGTTAGTTAGAGTATGTCAAACCAGGATCTAATACCATGATAATGCTCGTTAACTTTGACTCTGATTTTGCAATATACACTAATATGGTCATTCTGGTTTTATCCCGGCTTTTTGCCTGCTACCATCCTTGGCACAGAGCCAAATGGGATTATCATCTGGGTTTAAAATTGTGAAACCAGCAGTTTATCAAGGAAAACCAGGATTAGGATGATCATCTCTGAGCTGAATTATCATTTCACAAATTAACCATAGTTTGATGGTTTTGCATAATGTTTAAACTGAGCCTAGTGGTTCTTTGCTGTTTTAGCCTCTTTTGGTATCCCATCACCTTTGAGCTATAACCCCCCTTACTAAGCGAGGCGCTATCGATACTTTCCTTATTTGGCAACTACATGGGGAAAGGCAGAAGATCCCTTACAAGGACCAGGTGGTAAGAGAAGTATGAAGTACTTTCAGTCTTCTATAATGTTTCCTGATTCCCCACCCACCCACCCCAAAAGTCCCAGTCTTCCAGATGCTAGGTCTTTTAAAAGGAGATGGACAAGGGGCTTCTTAGGCCTTTCCCTTCTGGTAAGTAGTACCAATATATTTTCCCCTGTAGAGGGGGAAGTAATTTGGGTGAATGTTAGCAGAAAAGCAGGGAGAAATGGTTCAGAAGACAGTTCCTCCCTGCCCAGTCTTCAAATTGAGTTTACAGTCTCCATACTGACATATTATAATGCTACATTTGACAAACAAAACAACAACCAAACTATGTGCAATTGTAGTTTGGCCCTTCTGCTACTTGAGAACAGAAATTTTCAAAATCTCTATTCCTGGAGGTAGCTAAAATATATCAGCCTAAAAATCTTATTAAAAAGCATACGTTTTTCTAGTCAGTAAATTATCTTCTGCAGGACCAACATCACAGTCCATCCTGTTGGCAACTAGGCATGGCGTATGAGATCTTTGGCGTGACTGGTATGCTTATGTCAAAGAATACATTACACAAGAGATTAAATTATACCTAAACGTTTCTTTATAGGCTCTGCTGAAAACACATAACATTGCATATGAGAAGCAAATTGCCAAATTTACTCTCTTTTGAGATCATAAGAATTCCCCCTCCCCCATCTCTGACAAAAGACTGAGGTGCCACATTTGGAGAAGTTGGACTCTTCCTTTTTTATGACTCCATTTCCTAAGGATGTCATTTTCCGCAATTGTTTATTGAATGACCCCGGCATACTTTGCGCACTGATGAGCTGCTCCCCGCATTCATTATTGGCGCCACAAAAAAAGCCACTTTCATGTGCCTAGTCCTGATTTATTTTCCTAGGTGGCATCTATTTTATTCTCTCACTTGTATCATCAGTGCCGCACAGGAAATAGATCTTCCAAATGACATTTTCTATTTCATAAGAAATTGCCTAATTCCTCTTTGCCTTGTTTTTTAATCTTCTCATTTCTTACTTGCAGGTATCCTTCTTTTAAAATATCATCTTCTCAATGAACCAAGAATAGTTAAGTCATGTAAAGTTATACTGTAAGTGAACAGATTACAATAGGGGGTATTAAATAGGCAGGATTCAAAGAGACGAGCAACCTATTACTGGTACACTATCAAGGAGTTCTATACTAGGAATGAGAACAGCATACTAATGGGGAAATTCTGTATGGACATACACTTCAAGCAGAGGAAACCTTTGAGGTCCAGGCCTTGGATGAGTGCACTGCTGGAACCTAGCTGTGGGTTACAAGAGGGAATTATAGGAAGGTTAATCTTGGAGAAGGAAAGCAGCCTAGAATGTTCCTGGCCTCCGTTTTGATGTCATGTTAATTTCTGGTAATGGAAAGAGGTGGTGATTGTCACCAGTTTGTACCTCACGTTGCAGACTTCCTACTCCTCTCTCAGATGACTGGCAGTCCCAGGGAACATTTTGGGCTCCAGTAGGAGGAGGGGCACAAAAAAGACCAGTTATGTGGGTGAAAATCTCTTTCATCAGAGAAAATTTACTACAAGATCCATACTGTGGAGAGCATGCTACCAATATCCGAATTACAGCTGCGAGCCAGTGGCATCCCACAGGAGACTGGGGGCAGGGACGTAGGGGTGCCATCACTCCAATGGTGTGGTGTCTCCTCTGGGCAAACCTGGAAGTGATATCATTCTGTTGGTGTGATACTCTAGGATTCACCAGAAACTCTATGGGTTTACCATAAAGTTTCCAATGAATTTTAGATCATTGTGTCAACATGATGGTACTTTTGGATTAGCTACAGAAGTGATTTAACACCATTGTAGTGACAGCACTTTTCAACTCTGCTGGATGAGACCAAGTGGTCCATCTAGTCCAGTATCCTGTCTCAGATAGTGGCTAGCCAGTTCCTCTGGAGAGCCAACAACAGGGCATAGAGGCCGAGGCCTTCCCCTGATGTTGCCTCCTGGCACTGGGATTCGGACACTGACTGCCTCTGAATGTGGAGGTTCCCTTTAGTCACCATGGCTAGTAGCCACTGATACATCTATCCTCTATGAATCTAATTCCCTTTTAAAGCTGCCATCCTCTGACAGTGAATTCCATATTTTAATCTCTCACTGTGTAAAGAAACATTTCCTTTTGTCCATCTTGAATCTACTGCTTATTAGCTTCATTGGATGCCCTTGAGTTCTAGTATTTTGGGAGAGGGAGAAAAAGTTCTTCTTGTCAATTCTTTCCACCTTGTACATAATTTTATAAACCTCTATCATGTTGCCCTTAGTCATCTCTTTTCTAAACTGAAAAGTCCCAGACTCTTCAGGCTTTCCTCATAGGAAAGGTGCTCCAACCCCCAAACCATTTTGGTTGCCCTTCTCTGTACTTTTTCCTACTCTGTGATGTTCTTTTTGAGATATGGTGACCAGAACTGTACACAGTATTCCAGATGAGGCTGCATCAGAGATCTATACAGAAGCATTATAATATCAGCCGTTTTATTGTCAGTCCTTTTTCTAATAATCCCTACCATAGAGTTTGCCTTTTTCACCACTGCAGGACCCTGGGTTGACACTTTCATTGAGCTATCTACTATAACCCTAAGATCTTTCCCCCCCTCTTAGTCTCAGTCCCCATTAGCCTATACTTGAAACTGGGATTTTTTTTTTGTCCCAGTGAACATCACCTTACAGTTACTAACATTGAACTTAATTTCCACATTGTCACCCACTTACCGTACCCAATCTTCCTGAAGCTCTTCACAGTCACTGTTGGTTTTCCTTGGCTTGCATTGATAGCCATGCCGGCATTCTTTTGGAATTGGCAGTGCTTCTCCTAACATGTGGAATACATTCTATCTGGGTTTCAGTTAGTGTGGTTTTAAATAGCCTCCAAACATCCTCTAGGGATTTTAGTCTCTTGTGTTTCCCTTTCAGATTCCTTTTAACTATTCCCCTCATTTTTGTAAAGCTCCATCTTTTGAAATAAAATGTTACAGTTTTGGATTTCAGGAGCAATTTTCCATTGACATGAATGCTAAACATAATATCGTTGTGGTCACCGTTCCCATTGGTGCAACAACCTCTACCCCTCTTACCAGGACTTGAGCTGTGTTGAGAATCAAATCCAACCCCTCTGGTTGGCTCTGTGACTGTTCCAGTGCACAGTCATTTATAATGTCTAGGAATCTCATATCTACAGCGTGACTTGAGCACATATTTACCCCCGTAAATGTGAGGGTAATTGGAGTCTCCCAGTATCATAAAATTATTTGCTTTATTTACTTTAGTCACCTACCTTATTTCCTTTAAATTAGGGATGTCACAGACAAATGGCAGGTGAACCTCCATGTATTACAGCCATGATTGTTTGTGAGCCATGCCTCAGATGTCCTCATCTCTCTGCTGCCTAGCTCAAACAGCTGTCAAACAGCTCTCAAACAGCTTTGCAGCACCTGTAGTGTTTCAGTTTCATTACCCTCTGCCTTTCAACCTGGTTTTGTGGCTATGCAGTAAGGAAAACTGATACTCCTCCAGGGTCATGAATAATCATGCAGGTAAATTATATGGTGGGGGTACCATGATTTCAAGCTGTGCAAAAACATGTATGTGTGAAATAACAATAATCTGGACTTAAATGAATGCTGAAAGGTAAGACTTTTAAAAAATGTGTAGTGCAATTTATAATCACAAAAAGCCAGTTAATTTGCTCATTGTTGATTTGATTGCGTTCCAAGTGACAACAGGTCTGTGGCGAAGGAAACAAAGACTCCTGTTGGACTGTGTATGAAACAAAATGCATAAAATACTCCCAATTGCACAGTACTATTTTAGTAGATGAAAAGTAAGCTGATGAACAGGGTCAAGCCACATATAAACAGCAGTTAATTTGCTCATTGTTGATTTGATTGTGTTCCAAGTGGTCAACAGTGACAACAGGTCTGTGGTGAAGGAAACAAAGACTCCTGTTGGACTGTGTATGAAACAAGATGCATAAAATACTTCCAATTGCACATTACTAGTAGATGAAAAGTAAGTTGATGAACAGGGTCAAGCCACATATAAACAGCTGAGCAGCCCATCAAAATATCAGTTTTCTGCTCACAACTGGTGAAGAGAACATGAGCTGAACCAATGGGGTTTGAGCATCCCTATGTAATATATATTTTACACACAAAAACACATATGCACACAGATATATACACATACATACACACCGTATCATGGTGTGTGTGTGTGCCCCAGCACCAAGATGACAGAGCATCACACACAGTATCATGGTGTGTGCGTGTGTGTATAAATATCTACATATAAATATTTAACTTCTCCCTGCTTTCTCTTCATTTCTTGTTCCAAGTATCGTAGCTGTGTTTTGGGTTGTTTGCTTGTGTGTGTTGCCAGTTAATTAGGAAGCAAATAGACAATTGTAATTGGCTTACTTCTTAGGTTTCTAAATTAGCCCCATAAAACTGAACCATTCTGCTGGAACAGAGCTGAGCCAAATTAAAAGTATTTATTGCCATGAAACAAAACTAGTTGAAACCCAAGTGACCCATTAGGGCATTAGTAGCATGTTCTCCATTGTAATTCAGCATGTCATGTTGTTAATGCTAACAATCCATATGAAAAGTATTTTATAAATAATTTCCATTCTCTCCCTGTTAGCATGCAGGAATTAGCATATGTTACCAACACAATGGCTTGGTATCTCATTGTGCATCTCTCTCTTAATGCTTCTCATGTATATAAAGAGGGTCTCCATGGACAACAAAGGAAGGTACTCAGGAAAGAATTGAGGGGAGGGAGAGCATTCTGAGAATCTCAGAGACTAACAACATATTGTCCATAAGTGTGTGTGACAAAATCCAAAGAAACCAAAAAAGATAATTAGCTTTAGAAGAAGGGTATGGAGAACAAAGGAGAAGAAGAAAACTCTCCTTTTCCTGCCCACCATTTCTGCAGTTCAAATAATCACTTACAGTGGTGCTTCTTCAGCCATGGTGCCAAGCCACATATGTGGAAAAGCTGTCTGTGTGTGCGTGTATGGGGTGGTGGTGGTTATAGACTGATGAAGTGCTGGTTGATGAAATGATTAAGCACCTCTCCTCTTCTCTGCTACCTTTCCCAAAGCTCTTTTTCTTTTTACAAAAATTAGTCTTCCAGCCCTGTGACATCTATTTCTATGGAGGAAAGGAGAATGATGTAAGTCGCTTTGGGTCCTCATTGGGGAGAAAGGCAGAGTGCAAATGATAATAATAAAATATTTAAGCCACAGTTAAGAAAAGTGCTCTTTTGATACTTCAGATACTACACATTGGCATTCCTTTGTACCTTAGCGCCTTCTGCCTCTGTGTTCTCTCGTCATTACCTGTTGTGCCAGAAAGTATATAGTGCATTGTACTAATACTAGGGTTTTTTAAGGGTATAAAATATACAAATAGGCAGGCAAGGCAGAGCTTTGAATGAATAACGGTGCCAGTAAGTATGGGTTACTTCAGTAATACATATACACACTTGTTATGTGGTGGATTGGTTAGAGTGTTGGACTAGAACTGGGTGTACCTGTCTTGAAGTTCGCTAGATCATCTGGTTCTTTTAGCCAAACTTAGATTTGGTAAGCACCCTGAAATATCAGTGATAGGGGTGGTCCTCAAGCTGGGCACCTATCAGCTTGGCAGTTTGGGTGGCTCAATGGGGGCCTCCTCAGGGTTGGGGGGACATGAGATGAGCCTTAAGGCTTAGCAGTCGTGGGCGAGACTGTGCCCCTCCATCCCCTCTTCGCACTCACATTGGGCCATGAGGAGAAAGGTTAGGAAGGATTCTGGACCTGGCTCTGAGACAGTTTAATAATAAAGTTCCCAGTTTAACCCATAACTTGTGTCGTGTTTCATTCGAGGGGTGGGCGGGCAAATGAACACGGCAGGCATCAAAGCAAACGATCTGAGTGATTATCAGAGAGCTGGATCCCGGTTTCATAAACTAACTACAGCAAACTCATTCTTACCACCCTTGGATACGTTCCTGAGCTGAATTTGACACACAGGATTCTCTGGGCCTCTTATGGCGGATATAATTTTATATAATTTTTTTTTACTGTGTTCAGTCTATTTACTTGGAAGTTAAGTTTAAAGTTTACTCAAATGAATTGAAAGGTTGAATGTGTTTTTGTAGATATAAATGTTATTTAATGATTCAGATGTACTTAATCCCCTCTTCTGGCTCTAATGCTGGTTAAAATGTTTCTGTTATCATTGCTATCTGTTGAAGTTCTTCAATAATTTTTAAAAAAAGAAAAGAAATCATGGCTTTGTGTTATGTCTGAACCAAGCCAGGGTCATTTTGCCCTTTTGGATTTTGGGCAAATATGGCTACCTGTAGTTACCTAGATTGGCTAGTTTGCAGCCTCCAGACTGTTTCTGCTGGGCATCACGATCTTGATTTTATCGAGGTTAATGCTCAATGGCTGGGAGCCACCATCACACAGGCTTACTTGGATTCTGTAGCAGAACACGGTCTCTTAGCACATGAATAAAACATGGCCTTCTCAGCTGGGATGCTTTCCTGCTCAAGGTAGCAGAGCTGGTGTCAACACTGCAGCTGTTCCCATGATCAAAACCTTTTCTGGCATTTGTTACCATGCGTAACTCTGGAGGAAAACCTGTTTTCGATTTGTTGGCCTGGCTGTGCATCCCTTGCAAAGCCAAGCAAGGCAAAGTACACAGGTCACAAAAATACTTTCTCTGTGCTCTCGTTTTGCATGTGTCAGCTAAATCCAGATAACTCCTAATTAGCTGAAATTAGAAAACATTTCCACTGTGTAACAAGAAGCGGAACAAATATGGATGGAAATATTAAATACATAAGCTGCTTACAGCCACAGGATCCTACAGTTTTAAGGCAAAGAGATGTTTGAAAATTAGGATTTTCTTCCCTTAAAAAAGCAGCTGTAATTAAAGATGTCTGCCTTTGCTGAGAGTTCTGATGAGTTCTGAGTGCCCTTAGAAGTAAGATACATGTGTTTGTCTCCCCCCACCCCTGTAGAGTCATGATGTCAAGATAAATTAATGTCATCCAGTGACTTCTTTTGCTTCTGCCCATTCAAGCCAATTGGGTGTTAGACATGAATACTCTTCCCCCCACCGGCAAACTTTCTGGATTTTGAATGCAGCTTGAGTGTTTCTTCTTCACTGAGTTCACTTATGGTTGATGAAGTCTGCACAGTTCATACACACTTCCTCCCTTTCCTGGAGTTTGCTGCAAATACACCACCAGCATTGAGTTAAACAAACCAGGCAGGTGGCTCTTTAAATATGCCAAGCTATAACTGCCACAAATATTTGGCCACCTGTACAGTAACTTGGTTTTCTACATTTCTTAATAACTGAGAAATATTCTCATCTGGAGAATCAAAGTCAGCTCCAGGTAATGGGAGAATTAAGTTTGATCTTAAATCTGAAAATACAGCACAATCATAGTGGGACGATGGTGCATCATAAGGCAATGCTTTCTGCATATGATTGATGTACCTCAGAAATGTAGTTCTTTAATAGTTCAAAAAAGGCTTAATGAGAACTGATTTTTCCCAGTTGTAGGTTTTTCCTGATCTCATACCTAACAGTGATGCACACCATCCAATTGTTGTTCTGCCAGAAGCTTACACATGTAAAGCAAAACTGATTGGGGTTAAGTATGCACGATACTAGGAGTTCTATGTCATGTTTACCTGAGTGGGACAAATGGCTGCTTTCAGGGATATATCAGTGTCCCGGCCACAGCTGGGAGCTCCCGAGCCAGGCGGGAGGCAGCGAGGGAATGGCTGCCCTGAGCCCCCCCCCCCGAGGTACAACTTACCCCGCCAAATGGAGAGGATGGCCGCTGGCCCAAAGAGGCGGCAAGGGAACGGAGGGCAGGTGCGCTGCCGCCCCAGGAACATGGCGGGACCCAGGAGATGGCCCCAAAGGAGCGGCAAGAGCTGCGGTGACAAGCCGTGGCTGCAGGACGGGCCCGGTCCACCCCAAGGCCCACGGTGTGGAAACCTGCTGGGTGGGTCCAGGAGACGACAAGGTGAGCAATGGCAGAAGCCGGGGATGCCAATTTAGCATTAAAAACATGAATAGCCACAGGTACAAATTGGCTATCCTTCACATAAAAGAATCTTGCGACTGCGGACAAGCTACATTCGGCCAAGTTTATTATTTGTTTCTGCTGTGCTATCCAACTGTTATTATACTAAAAGAGAACTCCCAAATATTTAAAATAATCTACTTGTTCGATATTGTTACCTTTGATGTGCCAATTAAAATGTCTCCAGGATCACCATAATTTTTGATTTCTCAAAATTAACAGATAAATGGTTTGTCTCACAGTAAGATACAAAGGCAATTAGGAGGCACCGGAGACCCTTCTGGGAATGGGATAACACTACTCCATCTTCCACATATAGTAATAAAGAGATTAAAAGTTTGTCTACCACTCACAAAGTAGGACTATGTCACCCATAATTAAATTAAATAGTTAAGGAACCAAAATGCAACCTGGTTTGACTCCTCAATTAGAAGAAATCTTAGGAGTTACCATACCAAATCGACTATATCGAACTTGACAATTAGTGGAAGAATGTAATTTACAGATAAGGAAAAGTAAATGGTTATCCATACTTATCATATTCAGCTTATTCCATAAAAGATTCCTAGGTATAGAACTGAAGGCTCCTTTTAAATCAAGAAAAGCGGAAAATAGTTTTTTCCTCACCTGTACCACTGTATTTCTCTACCAAGTGAGCAAGGTGTAGTGGTTAAGTGTAGTGGTTAAGAGCACCGACTAATCTGGGAGAACCAGGTTTGATTCCCCACTCCTCCACATGCAGCTGCTGGTGAGACCTTGGGTCAGTCAAAAGTTCTTTCAGAGTTCTCTCAAGAGCAGTCCTCAAAATAGCTCTCTCAGCCCCACCTACCTCACAGGGTGTCTGTTATGGGGAGGGAAAGGGAAAAGAGATTGTAAGATGCTCTAAGTGAAGGGTGGGGTCTGTCCTTTTTATTTTTTAATTTATTTATACATTCAGCTTATATCCCGCTCGAACCCCTCCCACGGGGTCTCTGAGCGGCTTACATGGTTTGTTATCCCTAACTATGGGCACATACATCATTGGGGCGGGATTGCCTACCAGCACCCAGTGGGATTCAGTTGGTATTTCCTCAGCTTGGCTCGGCTCGGCTCCCGACTTCAGCTCGGCCTCTCCATCCACTCTGTCCTTCAGACTTCTCAGTGGTTTTCTTGAGTTGATGGGCCATTTGTCACGCCGACCGCAGCGTGGCTCCGGCTCCATCCCTCATGCTCTGCCGTGCCTGCGCCGCTGGGTCTTTGTGCTTCCTGGCTCTGGCTCCGCCGCCGGTCCACCACTTGATGTTACATCCTGGTAAATCCACTCTTGGTCATTGGAAGAGGAGGAGGAGGCAGAGGAGGAGAAGATTGGATTTATACCCCACCTTACATCTGCTCAATTATGTGGAGCTTTTATGCTTGCACGATTCTATGTCCCCCATCAGCGGTTCTCTCTGGGAGATTTGCAAATGTCCTCTATCATGAAAGACTCTGCTTATGTAGCGGTAGAAAGCCAGAATTGGTAGCCCATATTCTGCTGTATTGTGATTTCTGTATTAAAGCACGGGGTTTTTTAATTAGTCCCCTCCTGCATAATTTCCATGGCCATTCTGATGAGAGGCTTTTATTCTTTCGTCGAACCAGCATCCCTATATTACCTATTCTGTAGCAAGGTATCTTCTAATCATTATGAGGATTAAAGAGCCTAAGGCTAAATCTTTTGATGGATGATTCCTTATTCTGTATATTAAAAACTGTATTTTCTGTTGTTTATGGTTATAACCTATGCCAATAAAGGTACTGACTGATATGTAAGCAATCTCCTTCACCTCACATTGCTCTGTTCCTGTTGTAATATGTTGCCCACATCTGTTCAGTTTAGGAGCTGATTATCTTTAACAAATCATATTTATTCATCATAATGGTATTTTTCATGGTATCTAACTCCATGTACTCAATACATATTTACCCTACTTCTTAAAAATATTGTTGGCATGTGGAAGGGGTAGGTTTTTTAATATATATATATATATATATATATTTACTACCTGACTAATTTGGACATCTGCTGTGAACAGTTGGGAGAATAAAAAAACATGCTGCTGCTAATATGGCCACATTTGAATTTTTAAACTGAAATTGATTGTAAACTGGTTTAAGTCCCACTGATTCTCCCAGGAATCCCTGGACTTTCTAGTTTTCTTTTTAGTTAAATTTAGTCTAACATCCTCAGTCTTTCTCAAGGAAAGTAAATTCCCAGGATTCATTGTGGGGAAAGTCAAAATACTTTTTAGATAATGCAAATTGGGGCCATGGTCCTCAGCTGGTGGAGAAAGCTAGGGGAACCCTAGATAGACAGATGCAGCGAGTCACCTTGGAGGCATTTGGAATGCTACCATTTTTCTGAGAGCCCCTACCTCCATGAACATTTTTTTTAATCGTAATTGTTTCTGTGGCAGAAGGGACACACTGATTGGTGAGTACTATTTCATCTTTTCCTTTGAGGCCTCTGGACACCAATAGCTGTCCAAGTCTGTGCCTGGCAAGTGCTACCCCCTGTCTTTCCCAATCCTTGGAGGGGCTTTTCTCTCCCTCTTTCAGTCTACCCACTGTCACTATCTGGCCTTTGTAGGAATTACCCACTAAGAGGGCCAGGGGTCACAGCTTCCCTTCCTCATGCTGCCGTTCCAAGGCCTCACCTTGTGCCAGTGTCTCCTGCTACCCAATGTCTGGTTACCACAGGGACAGACTGTTGTTCTTTCTTACTGCTGGGGGATTAGCAACTTGCCAACTGACTGCCCTCCTTTCATCTGGTACAAGTTTAAAATGGTGTGTTCAAACAGTGGAGGTCTAGGTGGTACAGAGAACAGCTACCTCCATTAATAATTATGCAGCATTTATTAAAAAGAAAATGCCCACACACACTCTCTCAGCATAGCAATAGACTGAGCAAGAGATCCCAAAAGATCTCACTTTGTTCATTCCCTAGCTGATTGTATTCTAAAACAGGTACTCTACCTTAGAGGTTATAGTTTTCTAAAATCTTCCAATTACCTTAGAGTCTTTGTTCAGGCCTGCAGGGGCCCCCCATGGCCATGGCTGCCTTCAGCAGGAGCCTAGGTGTGAAAGCTCCTTCCTCCTATGTGGAATCAGCCAAAAAGAGACTCTCCCCACCATGCCAATGGACTTTTATTATCTTTGTTTTCCCACACCTCCTATGGGTCAAATAAGTCTTTCCTGAAGTCTCAAGGAAGATACTTTCTAGCAATTAAACCTCCAAAAATTATCTTCCCTGGAGGTGTGACTGGACCAACCAGGGATCCATTCGAGAGACCGTGTGATCAAGCTAACGCACTTTATTTTGCCCCGGGGCAAACAGCCACGCCTCACCCCCACGTTATCTGGCCCGTGTGACTGGGGCCCTTGTTTCTAAAGTGAATGTGAGGTAGTAGGAGTTGACCATTTTTCTGTGTGTTTTAAAATGTTGTACAGTGTTGTACAGCCTACAGGTTCTTCTTTTCATTTCTCTCTCATACCAGTTGGCATGCTGAGAATGTGGTGAACATACCATGTTCAACTAGGCAGCTTTGTGAGTGTGGGGTAGTCACAGATGATAAGTTTTATGTCTTTCTGTCTTACAGTTGCTTTTGAATAGGGAAGGGAAAAAAATTAAAAGCTCTTTTGTTCAGTTCAGTATCCTCATTTTGATTTTATTTCTCCTTGGTGAAAAATGAACCCATGAATAGTTTTTCTTTCATGATGCCAAATTTCCCCAGTCAGGTCAACACATTTCTCAACATTGTTTCTGCATCAATTGTGCATAAAAGGTATGAAGTAAAAGAACTGTCAATGACAGCAACAAAAATGAGATGAACTGAAAATGTTAACAATAACATATACCATGCACACACACACATGAAAATGCCTTACTGGATCATCTCTACTTTCGAAGCCCCTTTTGCCATGGAGTAGGTATGAGATGCTGCTGTGTGAAAAATGCCCGTCAGATGCTCAGAAGCATCATCATGGATCCTGACTTATGTTTTCAGCCATGCCTCCTCATTTTGCTTGTTGTTTGAGTGGCATTCAACAGGAAGCTCTTCCATTCTCTGCTCAACAAAGCTCAATACTCCCGTATCATTCCAATGTCAATTAACCCTGTTGACCTATCTGAGGCTGCTGTAAGGTAAAGTGATTTAAGACCATGGCCAGAAGCATCTGATGAATGAAATGGGGGGCTGACATTTCTGATAATAATATTGTGCTGGGTGAACACCTGCAGGGGTGACCTAATACATTAATTTTGATGGGTCACTGAGAACATTTCACTGTGCTTTACTGAAGTGGTATGGAAATGGAAAGCTAGAGCCAAAGTGGCACAGCTAAACCTCTGGGACAGTAAGAAGACTTGAAATATGTTACCCTCCAGCTATCCTAGAATTTTCACTGAGAATGCATTGATGGTAACTGATGTTGCAAAGCAGACTAGAGGACCATGTTGGCCTACCAGTTCACTCATTGACCACTCTGGAATCTCCACATAAGAATCTCTCCTTATATATAATTGTATTTTGGTGGTGGCACTTTGCAGCTCTCCGATTGGCTGTGCAATGTGTTCCCTCAGCCATTGGCCTGTCAGCCACCACTCAAGAGTACTCACGTGCCATTGGTCAGGTGCTGGGTCTGCTCCTCTTCCCTGCCCACTCCCCATTCAGCCACTGTACCCTGTCAGAATTACTGGCAAACAGCTTTCTCTCTTGACAAAGACACTTTTCCTGCTTGCCTCCTGTGTGGGACTAACTTTTCCCTCAGTGGCTGTTGATAGGTGTAACAAAATGGCAGTTACGTGTGTTTGTAAGATGAATGTGGTTCTTTGTTTAAGATTTCCCCCCATAAGGTTTAATTAAGCTGTAGTTCCAGAGAGGGGCCTGCAGGGGTATCACTCACCTATTTATTTATTTATTTATTTATTTATTTATTTATTTATTTATTTATTTATTTATTTACCCCCATAAGGTTTAATTAAGCTGTAGTTCCAGAGAGGGGCCTGCAGGGGTATCACTCACCTATTTATTTATTTATTTTGTTTGTATCCCGCCCTTCCAACATGGGCTCAGGGTGGCGAACATAGAAGCAAATGCCATACATAAAACAATAAAACAATAAACAATCATTA
>NW_015163607.1:1509809-1545553 GCF_001447785.1 Gekko japonicus
CATTTAGACTTCATTGGCAGAAAAACAGGGTTGCACTTACCTGTAACTGTTGTTAATTTGCGTCTTATGTTGTATAGAAATATTGCTTCCTATAAACCCTTGCGTCCCCCTAGAATGTGTCTTGCTGATATCTTGCTGGTACCCTGCTGTGTTGATTTCCTGTTGAAGCCAAATAGAGAGGTCCAGATGGCCTCTATTGCCATGCCATAAAAACCATTCCTTCACACCTTAATGCTGGAAGCTAGGCCAGCATGCCAGAAACTGCATGTACATCCCCCTAGAATGTGTCTTGCTGATATCTTGCTGGTACCCTGCTGTGTTGATTTCCTGTTGAAGCCAAATAGAGAGGTCCAGATGGACTCTATTGCCATGCCATAAAAACCATTCCTTCACACCTTAATGCTGGAAGCTAGGCCAGCATGCCGGAAACTGCACGTATACTATGTGAGTTGGGGTTTGGGGGATCACATAACTGCAGGTGTGGCCTTCAAGACAACTGACCATTCAGAAGTTGTCCCCATAGCAACCCTACCATTGGGCACTCCCATGTCTACTCCAGTTGGCCCCTGGACAGGGCTAATTTGAAGACTGAATTGCCGTATATCTGGTTAAACCCTATGGGAGAACTCTCTCTCTCTCTCTTTTGTTCCTGCTATATCTTCTGTGTGGACTTATCCCTGAAATGCTCTTGCCCTGCCATGTGGTCTGTGGGAGAACAAAGGATCCCCTTGGGCCTTAGAGCACATGAAGGCAAGGAGGGGTTGTTCCTCCTCAAAAAACCCCTTGGGGGTACCTGGACTGTTCCAATGGACAATATTGAACTCTTGGATGCTAACCTGATGTAGGTAAATATGCCTCTTACTGTTTAGTTAAGGCAAAACTTGCCTAGGTTTGTTAATTTGAATTCTTATAGTCTAATTGCTAAGTCTGTGCTGAATAAACTTATCTTGGTTTTCTAACTTGTCTGGATTGTGGTAACTAGACTCCAAGCCTTTTTCCGGTAGTCTGCTGCTCGCCAAATTATGCTACCTTGGTAAGATTAACTGTACATCTCTAGATAGAGTTGCTAATGTGTAAACCCCACATGCCAACTGAGATTCTGGGGATCTCTAATCTCAGGTTGGTGAGGGATTAAGTTTAGAGATTCCTGGTGGCTATAATGTTCTGAAATCTAGAGGGCCTACCTTTCTGGGTTCTTGGGTAATGTATTGTACCAGTGTAGAATTCTCCTCCTCATCCAGGAATGGCCTGGGGGGCAGAATCTATACAGCAGGGTCTGCTAGATCCAGGTTCTTGTTGTAGGAGCTGAGTGGGTGATTTTGGACCACTCACAGACAATGCTCTCTCTAAGCTGTGGAGTCTTGTGAGCAAAAATTCTGCTTTGTGAGCTACTGGCATTAAAGTTGTGAGCGAGCGATTTGGCTACCACATTAATTAGATTGCTCTGGAGCCATCCTTCCTGAGCTGAGATAAAAATGTGTGAGCTGGAGGCTTAAAAACTGTGAGCTAGCTCACACTAACTCAGTTTAGAGGGAGATTATCTGATAAACTATGTATACTAGTATTGGCAGGAAAAGTAGTAGAGCCAAAAATCTCTCCAAAATCATTCTCCCAAACACTAGGAGAAATATGACAGTGTAATCTAGAGCTGTGATCAAGGCCCTTATTAATCAAGGACCAAAAAGTTGGAGCATTTTCAGATCATAGGAAATATGTCCGGTGATTAATTAGGCTAGGTGGCAGTCTTGACTTTGATCTGCCACTGGGTGAAGGTCAAATGGACATGTCTGGGTTTATGAACGAGTCATATGGCAAGAGCTTTGATTATTGTCCCTGATGGTAGAGCACTGCTTTATGGCCAAAAGGATGGGAGGTGCTCTGGAGATTCAAATAAAGGATTGGTGACTGATGTTCTTCTGGCATATTCATGCACATAGCTACTTTCCCTTGATAGAACCTGCCTTTAATCAAAAGATCCTACTTTAATATCAGATTAGCTGTATCTGAAGGCCAAAGGAATGCAAATGAATCATATTTCCCTGTAGCTAAGGCATCTGAAAGCCAAAAGGGTCTTATGGTGCAAACAGAATGGGTCTTGGTGGTGGGAGCTGCCATACACAATACTCACCTGCTACTTCCCATCTCTCACTGGCCTTGGGGTACTTCCTATGAGTAGGTTGCCCACTTAATAGGTTGCCAGTAAAAATTGGGAGGTATGTGCCCAGTCCTCCCTCAATAGCTGATACAATGGAGGTGGCATCTGTCACCCACTATGTTTATAATTGTGTCGTCAACGTCGTCCCCCAGCTCAAGCCAAGTCAATCCAGGCGATTTTGAAATAACACAGTGAAAAAAAAGTTGTTATCTAGTGTGCAGACAGAGATGGCACAGCTTCACCTAGCTGTGGACAACCAGGAAATAGACTTAATCTTTTCAAGAGCTTAGGAAGAAGTCTTGCACTTCATATGTTTTGCTAAATCAATCTGCTGTTTATCGAGATATACTCCAACCCACATGACAGTTGGGCTAATGAGATATTGCATCGCAGCTAGCTTTCCCCTGTAAAGCTGTTTTGAAATTTAAATTAAGTACCAAATTCAATCTCTCTGCCCCTTCCTGTCTTCTGTTGTTTATGAGCTCATGGCAATTTTCTTTAAATGCTGTACTACAGCGGGGCGTTAGCTCCAATAATAATGGTATTTTTTTTATCAATGTGGCTATGGGAATAGAAATAGAGAAGGAGAAAATGAATCCTTATTCATGCAGACGCAGGTGAAAGAAACAGATTAAAAATGTTAAAAAAGCACGAGGGATTTCAGAGTCAACAGATCTGGAGCCCAGTTTATGGGGAATTTGTGATCCTTGTGCAGTTGGGAGCTTAGCAAATAAGCAGGGCACCCTGCAGAGATTTCGCTTTTGATGCTTCCTTTAACATGAGAAAAGATATGTTGCTAAATTCCTTGTGGTTGCCTATCCTCTATCAGAAGTTAATTAGGTAAAGCTCTTTTTCAAAACTGGAGCTGTGTAGAGGGACTTAGCTCTTCACAGGCATGCTGTGCTTGAAGAATACAAGTCCATTTTTTAAAGGCAGGAAAGGGACATTGGGAAGCACCTCAGAAATTCTCTTCCTTGTTTGTATAGGCAATGACTTAGATGCCAGTGAACTTTAATAACAATATTTTAGTAGTCTGAGCTCTATGTAATGTCTCATCTCTTATATCCTGCCCCAAAGTCTCAGAACAACCAAGAACCTCCTCTGTTTCACCTAGGCCAGGGGTCCTCAAACTACGGCCCGTGGGCCACATGCGTCCCGCCGAAAACATTTATCCGGCCCGCCGGCAGGGCCGGCTCGCCTAAGGTGCGCTGGCCCTCAGGGGCGCCAAACTGCAGATATGTGCAGTGTGCATAGGAATTTGTTCATAGGTTTTTTTAAAACTATAGTCCGGCCCTCCAACGGTCTGAGGGACAGTTAACTGGCCCCCTGTTTAAAAAGTTTGAGGACCCCTGACCTAGGCCCTCCACTCATACAAGGGAAGGGAGTTTGCAGTTTTTGTGGGTTTCCAGCTTGAGACGCATTCTGCTGTGTTGCATCTTGTACAACTTTTGAAATTCCACAGCCTTTCAGGTGGTGCCAGAACCTCCTGCAGACGGGGAGGCAGGCAATCTCATTTCCACAGAGAGAGTGTGTTGCTTGTAGCTTTTTGGATCCAACAAAATTTGGACTTGCAATAATGGATTTAAATTAAGGGTAGGAAGGTACCGGCTGGATATTAGGGGAAACATTTTGACAGTAAGAGTTGTGCAAAAGTGGAATCAGCTGCCTAGGGAGGTGGCGAGCTCCCCCTCACTGGCAGTCTTTAAGCAAAACAAACACTTGTCAGGGGTGCTCTAGGCTGATCCTGCATTGAGCAGGGGGTTGAACTAGATGGCCTTTATAGCCCCTTCCAACTCTGTGATTCTATGGTTTTACTTAATTTTTAGAAAATTTTAGATCTCAAAAATCTCTGAGGTGACTAACAATGCTTTCTTAAGATTAAACCATCACAGCTTGTTAAAACCTAAAACTGTTCATGATAAGAATTTTTTAAAAATAGCAATAAAATCTCAATTAAGTTGCTCTTAGTGGTACAGTGCATTAATTGATTGGTGTTTGCATTTATGGTTGATACAGGAGTGTTGACTTGCCATGGGTATTGGGAGACTTGCCATGGATCCCACTACATTGCTAATCTCTAAACCTTTTAGGGTCTCCCCCCCTTCTAATATTTACAGAGAAGAAAGGACCAGCCAGCCCCGTTCCTGGAAAAGTTTTATTGGGGGTGCACAAAGGTTCCCCCTGGGGGGACGTTGGGGAGGGGAAGGATCTCAGCTGGGTATAATAGTGAGCCACACAGGCAGGCAGACACACACCTGCCCGCCCACGCCACTGGACCCTGGGAGCACCAGCCGCAGCCTGTACTTACTGGTCATGGTGTGAGAGAAGTCAGGAGGGGAGCAAGTGAGTGAGCAAGCAGCCAGCCCCGGGAGCTTCTGCCCACTTGGCTGGGGGGAAGGGAGGGAGAGAGAGAAGGAAGGAGGCTCTCACTTGCTTGCTTGGTATTGCTGGTTGGTTGGCTGGCTGGATCCCTCCCTCTCTTGCATGTGCAGGCATGACCCACTTGCCGCCACTACCACTGGGGCTCGGGGGAGGCACAGCTGTTTGGGGAGCTGCTGACTTCTTTGGAGGGTGCTTGGTTGTTTTGGGTGGGTGCCGGGAACTCGTGGGCACCTCTCTGTGTACGAGCCTGGGACCAGCTATATTGCCACCACACCAACACTGGCATTGTGTAGGCATCTGGGTTTTAGGGCTGAGTTGACTGGCTTGTACCTAGAATGCTCATCTGAAAGGAAAATGGCCATGTTACCCTGTAGATCATGGATAAGGAAATCTCAGAAGGAGAGCAAAAGAGCAGGTAGAGTTACAACCGTCCAATCCGCTTCACTTCAGTAGACAAAAAGACATAACACTGCATAGGGCTGGACTGCAAGTTATTTTAGGGGAAGGATCTAGGCAGAAAGAGGCTACACCGTAAAAGATGGTAAAATGAGGGTGTTAATCCCACGTGAGTCAATCAGTCTTAAGCATTTGTTTAAAGTTGTCTGGTTAACGGGAGGCTAATTAATATGCAATTTAATCACCAGGAGACAAAGAGAGATAATAAGAGAAGAATTTAAATCAGTCAGAAGGAAAGTTTACATTTCTGCCAGTGAGTCTGTAATTAGTGTTCAAGGGGGAACTGTACAGTGGATGTGAATGTTGCAATACATAAAAATTAACCTGCTCTGGAAATAATAACCCTTTTGAGATGAAGCAAGTTTGGCTCCATATGAATATTTTTACAATTAGGATGGACCCAGAATTGCTACGCCAAACAGACATATTTCTGTATCCCCTATGATTAGAACTTATATATAAAAAACAGAAGGCTTATATCACAGTGGATAGCAAATTAAACGCTGGAAAAACTTTTAAAAATTATTAAAAATGTAACTATATTCTACTGACTGCACAATGTCTTTTTATTAGATTTTATGAAGGGAAATGGCAACCCAGTCTAGTTGAACTGTGAAACCATTTCCATGTCTTTAAAACTTAATTTCCACAACCCTTAAACTCCACTCCACCCACTTTTCACAAGCAAACAAACCAAGTATCAGAGAACTGCACACTATCCACCTTCTGTTACCAGTCCCTACCATGCGACATATATTCTCATGTCTTCCAGTTCCTCAAACAAGAGCTGGCTCTTGATTGATTTGCCTGATGAATGACTGAAGTTACACTGTGTACATAATACAGGCAAGAAGAGATCAATGCCAGACTAACAACCAAATCACTATCCAACAGAGATTGAAGGGCAGGGCTTTCCAAATTGTTCCCATAATTCCTTGTAGGCTGTCTGCTTGTTGCCTCTTCAGTGCAGCATCACCTCCAAGCCCCAAATGGGAAAGTATTCCCCTTCTGACAAATGTCCATTACTAGTAATATAGATATACTGGTAAAGCAGCGATGGTAATGCAGCTTTTTTGTGGTGGGGAGACAATTGAAAGTTCTGGGTTTGAACCATTGGGCTCAGCATGACAGGAGAGTACCTTGTGCCCAGGGGTCATTTCGTAGAAAAAGAGCTAGGGGGACTCATGAGCATAACTCATTAGCATATGCCACACCCCCTGACATCACCGGAAGCGTGTCCTGCCCACAGCCGGCGGCGACCTCCAGGGGGCACCAGCAGGGAGCTCCAGGCCCCGCCCTCCCGCACCTCACCCGGGGGGATGGCGTCCCCCCGCGTCCCCCCCCCAAATGACCCCTGCTTGTGCCTTACTGGAATCGGCTCTTGAATATACAACCACTGCTGCAAATTCATACATCAAGAACATGTAGTAAAGCATAGTAAATACTGAGGGACTGCAGACATCAAAGGAAGGGCCCTCTGACTTGTGTTACTGGCAGAGATCAAAGGTTCTCCTCAGGGCCAGCCCACCCATAAAGCAGATTAGACTTTTGCCTAGGGCGCACGGCGCAGCACCCCCCTGGGCGCCACCTGGAGGCGAGCACTGAACTGGCCTGCCGCCCTGCCCCTGCCCCTGCCAAAAGCCCTCAACTCGCCCATTGCTACCCAGTGCCCGTCGTCGCCATCCAGGGTGACCGAGGCAGGAGGAGGGAAGCCCTCACTGCACTCTCGCCCGCCCCATCAGGCAGGGCATGGGGGGGAGAGAAACAGATGCTACACCCCAGCAGGCCCTCACTCTCCAGTCCCATCCCCAAGCAGAACCCTCTGGGGAGGTCTGGCCCCTGCCCCAGCAGCCCTTGCTCTCCTGAAACAACAAAGACCTTTCTCCCTCCAGAAAGAGCCGGGCTGCCAGGTGGAGGAATAGGCGGCTGAGATGAGCCAGCATTGCGTTCCTGCACTTCCGATGTGGGCGAGGAAAGGATGCAGCAGAACTGGGAGGGGGTTCACATGAAGAACCTGAGCAAGTGGCAAAGGAAAGCGAGACGAGCAGTGGAAATACCCACCCGAAGACAGACAAAAAGGGTCGCCGAGGGGCCCTGATCTCTGGCTCTGAGCACCGCGCACTGGCACATTATGGCTTGTTTATGGTGCCGAATGCTCATTTGGTGCAATCAGCCAGGCCGGGATGGAAACGGGGGAAGGCAGATCTGGAGAAAGACAGCAAGCCTCCCATCCCCGGTGGCGTTTGGCTGCAGACGCCTGATCCTGGCCAGGGGCGCGTTCTTATACTCCCCGTAAACAATTGGTGGCAAACAACCTGGAAGACTTCCCATCTGAGCTTCATGCCCTTCCGCCTGATAGCAGGCTGGTTGAGGTTAGTCAAGGGAGAGGAAATGCACTCTGCACATCCCCAGAGGCCGTATTAGAAGTGTATTTTCCCCTCCCCCTCGGCAGGCACCTGACAGTGAGTGCCTCCAGAACTAGATTTCTCTTTCCTGCCCTGCCCACACACGATTTCTACATTTCTTCCTTTTATAAGATCCACCAAAACAAACAAGCAGAAAAGAATACATATACAATGGGAAGGGAGGAAACCCCAGAATATACACATATAATAGTACTCGCGTGTGTCCTATTTATAGCAGGGGTAAGGGTCCTGCGCTCCATGAGAGTTGCAAACTGTTTTCTTTTTCTTTTGCACACCGCCTTTGCCCCTCCCCTCCCCTTCCTTGCCATCCACAAAGCCCTGCTCGCTCTGTCCCTGGGAGAGAATGAGAGAGGCCAGCAGGTGTTAGAGGAAAGAGCCATTTCCAGGGAAGAACTTCCTCCTTCATGGACGGTGGGGGGGGGGGCGTCCCTCTCTCCGAGGTGGCGTGAAGTGTTCAGATGGGCCAGGTTGGAGACAGACTAATGGATTAAATGGGCTTTTGGCCTGGGAGTTATTGTTGGGGCTATTTTTAACTCTGATAGTGAAATTATCTTTAGATTGTGCAGTTAAGAAATCTTTCCTAATGCTGTAGGCTGCTGCCAAAAATCTGCGGAATGGAAACAAGCATCCCTCCCCAAAGTACAGTCAGATCCCACCATCTCCTGCAAGATTGTGAGTGTGTGTGTGTGTGTGTTTAAAGTGTCATCAAGTTGCAGCTGATTTAAGGTAGCTCCATAGGGTTTTCAAGGCAAGTGATTAAACAGAAGTGGTTTGCCACTGCCTTCCTCTGCAATAGGGTTGCCAAGTCTGGGTTGGAAAATACCTGGAGACTTTTGGGGTGGAGCCAGGAGAGGGCGGGGTTTGGGCAGGGGAGGGGCCTCAGTATAGTACAATGCCATAGAGTCCACCCTTCAAAGCAGCCATTTTCTCCAGGGGAGCTGATCTCTGTCGGCTGGGGATCAGTGGTAAAAGCGGGAGATCCCCAGGCCCCACCTGGAGGCTGGCAACCCTACTCTGCAAAGTCTTCCTTGGTGGTCTCCCATCCAAGTACCCACCCTGTTTAGCCTCTGAAATCTGATGAGTGAAATCTGACATATGAGAAACGATAAGGGAAGAGAGGCTGGTGGAGGAAGGCTAAGTAGGGGAATTTATGTTCAGTCTAGTTACACGTACTTTCCTCTTCCTGTTTCTTATTGCAGGATTTTTTCACAACCTGCCATGTTAGTATAATAACTTCTGGCTTTGTTAATGGCCCTGTTATTGATTCATTGGTGTTTTTATGTTTATTGATTGTATTACTGTGCTAATTGTTAGTGTAGAACCAGATTAGGAGCAAAGACACTGGGATTATGGGCTTTCGAACCCCTAAAGGTCAGAGCACAAAAACACATCTTAAAAGCCATTAAAACCATAATAAAAACATATTGTTTAAAAATGTAAACCAGTTTAAAATTTGCCATTTTGAATTTTGTATTTTTCATTCTTCCTAAAATGCATTTATGTTTCAAAATTGGTGGGCGCACGGGGGGCGGGTGTGTGTGCCAGAAAGTAGCCTTGCCTAGTGTGCAAAAAAACCCTGCTGCTGCAATTGCCAGTGCCTCCTCCTCTTTCTCTTTCCTAAATAGTAGAAGTAGTTAAGGCCCCATAGATCTATGAAGCTTAGTTTAAGATAACAAAACCATATGACAACATTAAATAACAAATAGCAACAGAAGTGGCAACCATCTCCTGCAGTGCTCTTAATTTCCTATTCCACAGCAGTCATCCCAGTGTGTGGCAATACTCCTGTAAGGTGTGGAGTCCTGTGAGCAAAAATTCTACACTGTGAGCTACTGGCATTACAGTTGTGAGTGAGCAATCTGGCTACTGCATAAATCAGTTTGCTCTGGAGCCATCCTTCCTGAGCTAAGACAAAAATCTGTAAGCTGAAGGCTACAAACCTGTGAGCTAGCTAGCTCACACTAACTCATCTTAGAGGGAACACTGGTGTGTGGTCTCTATATAATGGACTACAGAGAAACCTCACTTACCACAAACTAACACTGGCTAATGCACAGGCAGGTCGCCTAATAACATAGCAAAATTATTATTTAATTATACTTGATAAAATCACAACACAAATTGTTGCATGTGAATACAGGTAATACCTGTTCATTCTCATAAATGGAGATTAATGGTTATCCACAACTATAAATATCTATGGCGCTTTACATGGTATTTTTCCGTGTGGGCTTTTTTCCGTGTGGGCTTTAATGTATATGGGCTTTTTCCTGTGTGGACTTATTTCCATGTGGGCATTTTTCCACGTGGGCTTTTTTCCTGTGAGCATTTATGACAGTGGGGGTTTTTCCGTGGTTTTTTCCCCTAGAACCGGCCTGGCCTGACAAAGTCCTATTTATATCAGATCCAGCCCTTTGAACAAATGAGTTTGACACCCCTGCTCTATGCCCTGTTTTTGGCCATCCCAAGGAACTGATGCTGGACAGGGTGCTGAACTAGGTGGACCATTGATCTGACCCTGCAAGGCTCTTCTTATGTTCTTATATTGTTTCACAAAGTAGATGTTGGGTGTGGGGGATGGGGAGGTGTGATTTCCCCCTGTTTCCCCTTCCTGTGAAGACCCTCCTGCCATTCTTGAGGGCTTTTTGTTCCCCAGGAGCAGTATTTCATGGAGATCAATGGACTGCAGTGGGAGGCAGGGAAGTTCTCTTCTGCTGAGGGAAATGCCTTCCGTTCACAGGAAATTGAGTTTGGATCCAACCCGCAGTGTTGTGCGTCAGTTGTGAAAAGGGCATGGCCTTCTGTTTGAAAAACATGTCGGAGGGAGGACTGAATCACATTACACAAGATTGTTGCCAAATCATCCTAGCAGTGTGGTCTGTTCCCTTAGGGGTGGAACAAGACATTCCTGCACATTTGTCTAGATGTTTTTACTTATCTGGCTTACTGGAAGGTACTAGAATACACTGCTGCTGAGAGGGTAGGATTCATGGTACAAATTTCCCGAATTCTGGGTTGCTCTGGGCCCCTAAGAAGCCAGGTAGTCTACCTAACTTATTATATTCGCCTGTTCTCATGATGCCTGTGATCTTGAAACTTCAGCAATCAGCTAGAAGCCCTTCTAAGCATCCAGAATCACTCATTTTTACCTTTTATTTCACTTTAATCTATAGCAAGTGTGATGTTCCACAGGTGCTCCTGAAAGCTTGACGGTCAGATGTTGTAGTGTTGTTTGTTATATTGTGCACGGACTTAACTTGTTATTGTATAAGTGGGAATTTAGGAAGATCCTCGTGATTCCCTTCAAAGAACCAATCCTAGCTACTTGTGAAGACACTCAACAGTTTTATTTACATATAATAAAACTTGGGCCTAGACTAGGGAGACCTCCCACCACCCAATGTCTCTGCCTGCTGCAGCTCAGCTGGGTGGCAGGGGGAACATTCTAGGGGAAATGGGGGAGCAACTGGTGGTGTGTTGAGTTTTTGGTAAATGCTAGAGTGTAGCTCTGCTCTGATTATACCACTTCCAAGTTACCCTGGAATTCAGGTCACGGCATCAGCACGACACTAAAAAGAAAGGTCCCTGCCACTGTGATCTCCCATCGGTTGCCAGCTGTGTGGCAAGCAACCCTAATCAGTAGGCCCTAACTGCAACAACTTTGGCAACCATCTTAGCAACCACAGCTTCTCCTTCCCAGACACCCCTAGGAGGCAGAGGGTCTCCTAACATTAACCATTTCTTAACCTTATCATCCTTTGTAATGCTTTACCACAGTTACTTCAAGTGTCTTCCAAATATATGATTGGAACTCATGAACACTCACTTTTATTTTTTTTTAGTAAACAAATTTTATTTTCTCAGGAATACAACATATAAAACATTTCATTCTATCAATTGTCTACCCCATTCCCAGTTCCTCCCCTCCCTCCAATGGCTTCCCACAATGCTTCCACCCCTGCTCCAAATTACTTCATATCATCAACAATATCAGTTTTTCATCATTACAATCTAAAGATAACATCGTTTGACTTAATATTGATCTAAACATATTAAGTTTTGTTTCACATCCCAGTTCTTTTCCAGATAAATTTTAAAATCATTCCATTCTCCAAAAAACTCATCGTCTTCTTTGTTATTCAGTTTTTTTGTAATCTTATCCATTTGTGCCATGAACAGAACTTTTTGTATCCATTCTTCAACCTCTGGTACCTTTTCTGTCTTCCAAAACTGAGCATAAATCATTCTCGCTGTCACTATCAGGTACCAGAGTAAAGTCTTTTTAGTCGTATTGACTTCTTCCATTTTAAGTCCCAAAAGCAGAATTTCCGGTGCTTTTTTAAAAGAACATTTCAATATTTTTTGCATTTCATTGTGGACTTTTGTCCAAAAGTCTACAGCTTTCTCACAAGTCCACCACATATGATAAAATGAGCCCTCATGCCTCTTACATTTCCAACATTTGTTTGACATATTTTGATTCATATTTGCAATCTTCTTAGGTGTCATGTACCACCTATACATCATCTTATAACAATTTTCTTTAACATTAGTACATGTCGAGATCTTAATAGAATTTTTCCACAAATATTCCCAGGTTTCCATAGCCACTTCCTTATTCATATTAATAGCCCATTTTAACATTTGTTCTTTAACAGTTTCATCTTCAGTATACCATTTTAACAACACCTTATACATTTTAGAAATATTTTTTCCTCCTCCACTCTCCCAAACCTTTTCAATTTCATTTTTTTCCTCTCTAAAACCATAGTTTTTTTTGTCAGATCTAAAAAGATCATAAATCTGCATATATTTCAACCACTCATATTCATATTCAATTTCATTCTGCTTTTTCATTACCCACTCTGTTCCCTCTTTTTTAATTAAATCTCTATATGGCAACCAGTCTCTACCTCGCTGTCTTGAGTAAGATATCAACACTTCTACTGGTACAATCCACAATGGTCTTAAGTCACTCTGGTACTTCTTATATCTTGTCCATACCATATACAAAGCTTTTCTCACCAAGTGAAGTTTAAAAAAACTGTCCATTTTTATCTTGTCATACCATAAATATGCATGCCAGCCAAATCTACAATCATGCCCTTCCAACCCCAACAATCTGTCATTTTCAAGCTTCACCCATTGATCCATCCATGTTAGACAAACCGCTTCATAATATAGTCTAAGATTTGGCATTTGTAGACCTCCTCTTTCTTTGGCATCACAAAGTATTTTCATTTTGATCCTTGGTTTCTTGCCTGCCCAAACAAATTTTGACAACTCTTGTTGCCACTTGGCCAACAAATCCGTTTTATGCAGAATTGGTATTGTTTGGAACAGGAACATCAAACGTGGTAGGACATTCATTTTTATAACTGATATTCTTCCCATCAGTGATAAGTTCATTTTATCCCATTTCTTAAAATCTTGAGTCAGCTTAGTCCATAATTTCTCATAATTATTCTTATATAGGTCTATATTTTTTGCCGTTAATTCAATTCCAAGGTATTTTGTTTTTTTAACTACTTCACATTGTACCAGTTCTTGTAGTTCCACTTGTTTTTGTTTGATCATGTTTTTACATATAAGTTTTGTTTTATTCTTATTTACGTAAAAGCCGGCCAATTCTCCAAACTCCTTTATTTTTTGAAAAAGCAATGTCAATTTTTCTGTTGGGTTTTCCACCATAAACATTACATCGTCTGCAAATGCTCGATATTTGTATTGGTGTCCTTTATGTGTCAAGCCCTTTATTTCTTGATCGTACTGTATTTTTTGTAAAAGTATTTCCAATACCCAGATAAATAATAACGGTGATAACGGACAACCTTGCCTTGTTCCTTTCTGTACTTTGAAGTTATCTGTCAGTTCTTTATTCACATTTATTTTAGCTCTTTGTTCAGAATAGATAGCTTCAATACAATTTCTAAAATGTTGTCCCGCTTCAATCTTTTCCATCATCTGGTGCATAAAATTCCAATTAAGATTGTCAAAAGCTTTTTCTGCATCAACAAACAGAAAAGCTACTTCTTTTTCTGGGTGCTTTTCATAATATTCAATTGCGTCCATTACTATTCTTACATTGTCTCTAATCTGCCTTTTGGGTAAAAAGCCCGCTTGATCTTCAGAAATTACCGTTTGTAAATAGTTTTTCACCCTTTCTGCAATAATTTTTGCAAAGATTTTATAATCGTTGTTCAAAAGAGATATTGGCCTGTAGTTCTTTACATTTGTTGAATCTTGTCCTTCCTTTGGAATCAAAGAAATAATTGCTTCTTTCCATGAGTCCGGCACCTTTTTGTTTTCTCTTATTTCGTTGGTTAAAGCTTCCAGGACCGGGGAAATTTCTTCTTTCATCTTTTTGTAGAATTTCGCTGTAAATCCGTCCGGCCCAGGCGCCTTCCCCAACTTTGTCTCTTCTATTGCCTTCATCACTTCTTCTTTTTGAATTGGACCATTTAATAAATCTTTGTATTCCTTACTTATTTTTGGTAGTGGAATCTCCTTTAAATATGTTTTAATCTTCTCAAGATCAACTCTAGTTGTTTGGAATAGTTTAGCATAATACTTGAAGAAACATCTCTTTATTCCATTAGGATCAACGAACTCTTTTCCATCTTCTATTATTTTGGTTATCATTCTTCTCTCTCTTCTAGCCTTAAGTTGCCAAGCTAAGTATTTTCCCGGTTTGTTCGCCCCTTCAAAAGATTTCTGTTGTAACTTCTTTAAATTCCAATACATTTCCTGATTCCAAGTCTCATTCAGTTGTTCCTTCAGCAACTTTAATTCTTTAATAATTTGCTTTTTTCCAGGCTTCTTTTTTAATTCCTTTTCTTTCTGAGCAATTTTTTCTAACACTTCTGTTTGTTTTTGAAGTTTTTCCTTTTTTTGCTTCACGTTTTGCGAGATGAGAATTCCTCTCATCACCGCTTTATAAGCATCCCATACAATCTGTATCGGTGTTTCTTTATTTAAATTTTGTTGAAAGAATTGTTTCGTTTCTTCCTTTAACATCTCAATTACCGTTTTCTTATCCAACAAGTCTTCATTAATCCTCCACAGAAAGGGTTTTTTCCTTTCTGTGGAACTCCATACCACCGGATTGTGATCTGAATTACATCTTGGCAAAATTTCAGTCTTATGTGTTTTCATTGATAATTCTTCAGACATCCAAATCATATCAATTCTGGAAAAAGAGCAATGTCTATTGGAATAAAAAGTAAAGTCTTTCTGCATCGGGTTCCATTTCCTCCAAACATCTTCTAATTTTTCTTGCTTAACTAATTCAAAAAAATTCTTTGGCAATTTTCCGCTGAATTCGTTGTCCTTTTGTGGTTTTCTGTCTAGACGATCTATTGTCCCATTAAAGTCTCCGGCCATAATAACTTGCTCATAAGTCAATTGTTGTAATTGGTCAGTTATATCCTTAAAAAATTTTTCCTTTGCTCCATTGGGTGCGTACACGTTGATCAACAATGTTTTTTTCTGCTGAATCATTAATTCCACACCCACGTATCTGCCATCTATGTCCTTAAAAATTTCTGTAGGTTGTAACTCCTTCTTCACATATGTCACAACTCCTTTTTTCTTGTTTGAGGCCGCAGAACAAAATTCAATTCCAAATAAAGCATTCTTTAAATATTTTATATCCTGTTTTCTAATATGTGTTTCTTGCAAGCATATCACGTTGCATTTCTGTTTCTGTATCCAATGATTGATTCTTTTCCTCTTGTTTGGTGAATTTAATCCATTAACATTCCATGACAACAATTTGTACTCCATTATGCGTTTTATTTTAAAGTTCTCCAAAGACGTCCGCATTGTCCGCCTTAAATTTATAAAAGTCCATCATCGATCTGATCTGAATCCTCCCACCTTGATACGTAAAGGATAAACCTTGTGGAATCTCCCATCTATATCTGATGCTCAAAGCTCTGAGTTTGTCCGCCAAGGATTTATACCTTTTCCTGTCTTGCAGTATTGTTCTTGGGAGTTCTCTCATCACCATAATTTTGTTTCCCTCTATTACAAAAGGGACGTTGAATTGCTTCTTGAATATCTCCTCTGTTATTGATCTTGTTACAAATTGTACAATTACATCCCTTGGTAAATTCTTCTTTTCTGCAATTCTGGAGTTCACTCTATAAATCAAATCAAAGTCTGAGTCCATTGACCCTTCCTCCTCGCCCAGAAAAGCCGTTATCACTTCCATCATTTTTTCTTTTAAGTTCTCATTCTCTGTTTCCTTAATGCCTCTGAATCTCAGATGAGTCTGCATCCTTCTGAACTCCATCATTGTCTCTGATCTTGTAATTTGTTGAGTCAAAGAATCTTGTTTCTCTTCTATTTTTTGTATCTTCTCCTCTGTCTCTGTAGTCTTGGTTGCATTTGCTTGAACATCCTTCTTAACTCCTTCCATTTCTTGCTTGATTGAAGTTATTTCTGTAGTAACCAATTCCTTCAATGCTGTTATGTTCTTCTCTTGGACTTCTTCTAGATGTTTCAGATGAATCTGAGTTTGCTTCTCCAGTTGGTCCCCCAATGTTTTTTCTATCTGCTCCCCCATGGCTTGTATTGCCTCTGTCATTCTCTTCTCCATTGCTTCCATGGAGGCTTGCATCTCTTTTTTCTCTCTTTACCTTGACATTTTGGGGGTTGAAGTAGATCCAATCCTAGGTCTCACAACCGGTTTAAGTTCTGGGTCTGAGTCGGCTCTTTTCTTGCCTCTCCTGGTCTCCGTCTTGGCGATTTCTTTCCAATTCACAGATTCGCAAAATAAAGCACTCTTCTAGATGATAAGATTTAGTCCTCCATGCCTCTCTGTTTACGCTTTCCAAAGACCCTTAGAAATATATTAAAAAAGCAAATTTAGTTGAAGTCCTCCTCAAAATGTCGGGCGCAACTTCTCTATGGTAATTTCATGTAGAGTAGGTCAGATTGGTATTTTGCAGGCCCTTCCTTCCGCATAAAACTCACTTCCGGTCCGGCACCTTTAAAAGTTCCACTGTCTTCCTTTCGCTAATGCCCGTCTAGGAATTCAACTTCCTGGATGTTTCACACGGACCTCTTTCTTTGTGACACCAGCCTGCTCTTCCCACGCTATTGTTCGTGAGTTTCGATTTTACAGTTGCGCACACGGCTCCATCTTCACCACAGGAATGTTAAACAATAAGCGTTTTTACAGTTTTTAAAGGCTTCAATCAACTTTTTTCTCTCCGGAATCGGATTTCTGGGATTTACTATTCATTTTCCGCTCAACCGCTTAATTCAAATTGACTCCAAACTCAGTTCAGGTAAGCGGCACGTTTTTGTTATCTAGCACGTTCAAAACGGGTTTCGCATTGTTTCTTTTAACTCACAGTTGTTGTCCTTCTTCAAAGAGGTCGGCTGACGAAGAATTTATGCCGGTAATCCGGCTCGATCGGCCACTATAGAGTTGCTTGGCACTTGCCTTCTTCGTGGGAGGAGGTCAAAGCCCAATTCAGCTTCTTCCGAAGCTGGATTACGCCAACCTCACACTCCCTCTAGGGCGCTGCTGCCTGCTTGTCCCCCCCCCTCGCTGGGGAGTGATGCGTTGGGCTGTGTATTGCCCAAACTGTCAAAAGTGGCCGTCGCTCGCTTCGCACGATCGCGAAACGCTTCAGTCCTCCATCTTAGCCAGACCGGAAGCCCTGTGAACACTCACTTTTAGACATATATGTCTGCTGTGTGGGATTGGACACAAGAGTGGGCCATTAACGCTATTCAGTCCAATCTCCTTAGGCAGCAAATTTCACATTTAATTGCAAATGAGGAGGGCCATCACATGCTGAACTAGAAGATGAGCATGTTAATGAATACTCTTTCAGGCTTTAAGGAAAAAATATTGCCCAATGCTGTGGAAAATTAAAATTTGCTACTAATATGCATGGTAAATTTAATACTAAAGACTAAAGACAAATGGGAAAGGAGCTTAATCTGAGCTGACCCCATTTTGCTGGAATGTTATTTGGGTATCTTTCCCTTCCCCTCAGAAAGCAAATGGGGGAGGGGGGACTCTCTCAAAAACAAAAGAAAGAAAGAAAGAAAGAAAGAAAGAAAGAAAGAAAGAGCGTGAACTATTTGGAAAAAACCAGAAAGTGTTAGTCCAGGGTTGATTGGTGCCACTTTGATGCCTTGGACCAAAAAATTAAAAATTCAGTACCTGCCAATTTGCTATCTTTTAATGATGCTACAAATTTGAGGCCTTAAAATGACATTCTAATTTTGCCTAATGATATAGTTTGCTCCATATTAGGCAGAGGCTTTTCTGGGTATGTGTGTGTGTGTGTGGGGGGGGTAATGGTTTCACAATCATGTGATAATGCAGTGAGCTCTGCATTAAAATGCCACACCTATGAAATCAATTTATGGTGATCAATTACAGTTAAAGCCAGAAAGTCTATATTGGTTTAAAGCCTAGTACATCAGCATAACTGGATTATGGATCTGGCTGCTTTTGAATTTTGAAGGTGATAAAACACACGCAATTTACAGTCTACATTGATACAGGAATCTGAGTACAAACCATCTTGAGGTTTGCTTTCTTTATTTAGGAGATGAACATCCCAGGTCTCTGTCATACAAATGGCACAAAAGACAGCACATAACATGAAAATTATAGCGATTATAAAATAATAAAATAATAAATTGATTTGAAAGGAAAAAAGAAGAGGTGGTGGAGGAGGAGTAGTTGGTTTTTATACACTGCTTTTCACTACCTGAAGGAGTCTCAGAGCGACTTACAATCACCTTCCCTTCCTCTCCCCACAACAGTTACCTTGTGAGGTAGGTAGGGCTGAAAAAGCTCTGGGAGAACTTTGACTGACCCAAGGTCACCTAGCTGGCTTCATAACCACTACACCACACTGACTCTCAATAAATAAAAAAATAAATAAAAATAATAAAAAGCTATTGTCTGTCCAATAAAAGAAGTCACGCAAAACACACTCAGTAGCAATAGTGATGCAAAAATCACTACTCAGACAAAACATTAATAATAACATTTATGGAATTAAATTATCTTGTATGGTTTTCAATGGGCTTTCTGCTCAATGGGGACCAAAGCATCCCATTCATCAAAACAACCTCCACGTGGGATTTTTTCCTGTGGGATTTTTTCCCTGTGAGCATTTATGACAGAGGGTTTTTTTCCGTGGGCTTTTTTCCAGTCACCGGCCAAGCCATGTGTGTCATAAAATGTAATACCAGACAGAGAAGATATTAACTTTATAAAGGACACCGACAAACACAATTAAAGGGTTTTTTAAACAGTAACACTCTTGCCATATTTTATTTAACAGTCTTTGATAACTGATACTTCTCAAACCTTCCCCCCCACACCCTTAAAAGATGCCTTCCTAAAATGGAAAGGTGGGGGGAAAGTGGGATTTGGCAATGCAATTTCTTAAATAAAACATCAAGAAAAAGCACAAGGATCACAGCAGAAACTAAAATTATAAAATACTCTGAGTTTAGGAAAACATGAAATGGCTGGGCATTGCAAGCCCCCCCCCCCCCCCGGTATACTCAGTGTGGCAGTGGCTCTCCAGCGTAATGTCCCCCTTCAGCTGTGGGTTCCCAGGTTAGAGTACTCACTCAGGCACCTGTTCTCAGGTCCATTCAGCTGAGGCAAGCTGGCTCAAAACATCAGACCTTTATTTGTAAGCAGACAAATTCAACTGGCATACAAACACTGGAAACTGGAACCCCACTCCATTGAAATATATTGCAGCTCAAAAAAAGTTGCAAAGAAAATGTGGAATAGACTACGCTGGGACTGGAATAAGAACGTAAGAACATAAGAGAAGCCAATGTTGGATCAGGCCAATGGCCCATCCAGTCCAACACTCTGTCACACAGTGGCCAAAAAATACCAGGTGCCATCAGGAGGTCCACCAGTGGGGCCAGGACATTAGAAGCCCTCCCACTGTTGCCCCCCCCAGGCACCAAGAACACAGTGCATCACTTGCCCCAGACTGAGAGTTCCTATCTATACCTTGCAGCTAATAGCCACTGATGGATCTCTGCTCCATATGCTTATCTAATTCCCTCTTGAAGCTGTCCATGCTTGTAGCCACTGCCACCTCCTGTGGCAGTGAATTCCATTTGTTAACCACTCTTTGGGTGAAGAAGTACTTCTTTTTATCTGTTCTAACCCAACTGCTCAGCAATTTCATTGGGTGCCCATGAGTTCTTGTATTGTGATGTTGCCAATGCCCCGAGGGCACTAAGGTTCTTTGACTTGTGTGGCTAGCTGATTAACCACACAATTAAAACAATCATCCTGGCAGTAAAGGGTAAGAAAAGATTTTTTATTCAAATAAGGAGCACATCATAGCTAAAATTCAGTGTAGGTGTTCAATGAGAAAATACAGAAAGCAGACTTATATACTCTTCTTGCTCCACCTCACTTTACACTTAGACATGCTCAGTTCAGTTTTCTTTGTCTGGTCAGTCATCAATCACATATTTGACACACAGAATGTTACTTAGCTGCGTCTCAACTCCCACAATGCAGGTGCAGAGTACATTATGCTCATTATATTTGATTGATAGTTTTGTTTACTTCTTTTTGGCTTTTCTCCCAGACTCCTTTCACCTTTGAATGAACTTTCAGACTGAGTTCATTTTCAGCATGAAACTCTATCAGTTCTGTTACAAAATTGGTTCCTTTACATTTATACATACATTTAAAGTTATACTAATAAAACATTTAGAAGCTGATTTTCACTAAAATTATACCAAGTATGGAAGGCGGGGTATAAATACGAAAAATAATAAATAAATAAATAAGCATACTTCTTTACATGAATTATTTTAGTGTTTTAAAGTAGCCTATGGCATAAAGCTTCTTTAGATGTACTAATTCTATGTATCAGTTTTCAATTTGGTCCATCAGGGAATTGTACAAAATATTTTTGGTTATTTATAAAACCTTTTCTGTTTAAATTAAAGCTTTTAATTTGTAAAACACATTATTTATTTATTTTATTTTAGCTTAGTTCAATCAGCAGGAGAGAGCATTTTATAATATAAATTCTGTATTTCTAATTGGCCCCTTTTAATTGATGCCAAGAGATGATATAAGATCCACCTGCACTTTTTAATGAGCAAATGTGACATCATCTGTTCGTTAGTAGCTTGGTACTCCTTCTACTTTACTTCAAAGCACACAATTTGGAACATCTCCCAACTTTTGCTCATTAGTTCTGACCCATCCATGATTTATGTCTTCCATGTTGGCAGGGTCTTCTACACATCTGGTATAATGATTTTTCTTTAGGCAAACAGTCTTTGTCTTAAGCTTGCTTTCTATAGCAGAGCTTAAAATTAATAAAGAATAGTTGCTTTTACAAATACCTTATATATATTCAGCCTTAAACATAACATAAAGTTCTAAAAACACACAGAACAAGACAAGGGATTTCTCTCTGTTACAATATATAGTTATCCTTTGCTTGTGAATTCTTGTCAGGTCAGTTAAAAACATGTTGACCAATTATTTTGCTAGGTCCTTTTGAAGCAAAGGATGGAACAATAAATCTTAACATTGGCAATAGTATCTTTCCAATTAGAACTGCTAGCATTACAGCTATTCAATTCATTGAGCACAGCTTTCTGTTATTCCAGTTAAAAAAAGGCAAACAGTCTTTTCTTCTTTAAAAAAATAAGCCAACAGGCAAAGATATATACATAGACATTACTCAAAGCATCTAATAGTTCAATATGTTAGAATAAAGAATAAACATGATCTGGGCTTCTCTCATTCAAAGTTGCTACACAAAGCAAAAGCTGCTATAAATTCTTCACCTCTATTTGGCTAATTTCTACTTCTCTTTGAAGCAAAGGGGTTCCATAATGAATCTTAACATTGTGACATTTCCTAATTGGAAATTGGCAGAGAGTTCAGGGGAGAAACACCTGTACGTAACTCCAAATTCTAATTAGCTTTTCTTTGAAACAAGGGCTGGAACATGTCATTTTAAAATTATTTAAACCACCTGCTTTTATAACAGTGTTTAGTGATTTAAACTGTTCACCAACTCCACCAGGAATCCCAAAGATTTCCCCCCAAAAGATTCCTGTAAAACAGCAATAATCAATAGAAAATCATTTGAACCCTTTGCATTGCCTACAGTGAGAAAGGGAGAAATGTACTTCTTTCTCTACCTGCTCTATCCCATAGTGCTTTAACCTTTCTTCATAGGGAAAGTGTTCCAACCCTTTTATCATTCTAGTTGCCTTTTTCTGCACTTTTTTCAATGCTGTAATATCCTTTTTGAGGTGTGGTGACCAGAACTGTACACAGTACTCCAAATGAGGTCGCACCATTGATTTATACAGCCCCCAGAGTGGAATTTCATTCCCAGAATGCTAGGGTTGCCAGGTCTGGTTTGGAAAATACCTGGAGACTTTGGGGGTGGATCCAGGAGAGGGAGGAGTCTGGAGAGGGGAGAGGCTTCAGCATGGGACAATACCATAGAATCCTCCCTTCAAAGCACCCATTTTCTTTAGGGGAGCTGATCTCTGTCAGCTGGAGATCAGTTGTAAAAGTGGGAGATCTCCAGGCCCCACCTGGAGGCTGGGAATTTTACAGAATGCAGTTGCTACTCCCAGGGACCGTCATTCCACTCTGGGGGCTGTCATTCCAGTCCCAGAGTAGTCTATCTGGGCCTGGAGACCTTAAAGGAAAATCCATTCTGCATTTTCTTTGCAGCTTTTTTTCCTGCTTTAGCCCAGAAGAGCTTCCTGCTGGAGCAGAAACTGCCAAGACCAGGCCCAGCCAGCTGGGAAGTTTGGCAGCTCCGATTTCCCTCGGAAGGGTGAGGACAGGCGGGGGAGGGGTGGAGAAGAGAGCCAGAGGCTTGATTAAAGCCCTGGGCAGGCCGCTTCTAGCCCACAGGCCTTAGGTCTGACACGCTGGGATAGAGGCAGAGGCTTTCCCCTGCTATTGCCTCCTGGCTCTGGGATTCAGAGGCTTAGTGACTGTGAATGTGGAGGTTCCCCACAGTCACCATGGCTAGTAGCTACTGGTAGACCTATTCTCCATTAATCAATCTATCACATTTTAAAGCTATCTAAGCCTGTGGCCATCACTACATCCTATGGCAGTGAATCCCACATTTTAATCATTCTGTGTAAAGAAAATATCTCATACAAAGCAGCCCACCTGTTCAAGCTAAATAATGTAGCTTTATTATTTTTTTCAAGTGCTCAGGGTTTTGTCTTGTTTTTAAACCATTCCTGTTTGAAATGGGATTGCTATGTTCAAGTGCCATATAGCCCAGCACAACTGTGACTCTCCAGGTATGCAAGATTCCTCCTTACAAGGCTTGGATGGGAGGAATAAAAGCACACCCAAGCTCGGACACGTTGCAAGTCACCCGCATCCTCAATAAATGAGCCTGCTGCTCTCGGAATTGACTTCCGTTCATTGTGCTGGAAACGAGTCTCTGAATTCAAATGCTTTCATATCTAGGGGGGGGGAGGGGAGGAAAGAGAGCAAAAAAAAATGTTCCGTGGAGATAAAAAGCATAATAGTCTATTTTATTTTCCACTTTTCACATCAATAGTGAAAAGTTATCCTCTGGGGACAGTCGGCAACATTTGCGGCTCTGCCTTGACAGTACAAAGTCTCCCTTCAGTGACTACTCTGTGATATGTAGCCGGGAAAGACAAGGCCTGCATGGGCCTGGATTAAAGTGGGTTTCAGAAACGACTGTTGGAGGCCAAGCAGAGCCTTGAGGCGGTTTGATTCCCGAGTGCCCAAAAGGTGTCGCCTTGAAGGTCACTTCTCAAAGCAGTATCCTTGTTGGGGAAAAGAAACAAATGGATTTGTGAAACCATCTTCTCTACGGATAGGGAACGAAGGGCCCACGAAATAAGAGTGGGGGGGGAATCAAATGCCAAACACAGCCCTTTTGAAAGGTCACAGAGATTGTGTGAGGGGGGTTTAAAGGTAGTTCAGCTCAGATAGCAAAAGACTTCCAAATCTGTTGAATCTCACCTGCGCTCGACGGTGAAGGTCGAAACGCAGTCACAGAAATTAAATCTTCTCCTAGCTTCATGCATTTCCTTGGCATGGGAACCTTTTCAGAGAAATCTCTTCTTAACTACCGAACTGTTACATTCAGCCACCTAGGGTTACCAGCCTCCAGATGGGGCCTGGAGATCTATAACTTTACACCATGCTGAGCTTCTTCTCCTTTCCAATCCCCCCTACCCAGCCTCCACCCCCAAAATCTCTAAGAATTTCTGAGTCAGGAGTTGGCAAATATGACAGCTCAGTACCCAAATGGTGCCAAACTGGAGGCGACAGCATGGGGAGAGATTCAGATCCCATTGGGACATAGGAAGTAGGGTTGCCAGGCAAAGCCTGGGAACCATCAGGGGGGGTTGGGGAACAGGGACATGGGGGGCCATGTGGTGTCAACACATTTTTATTCTGTCATTCTTCCAAGGTACTCAGGACAGCATAAGTG
The DNA here is from genome assembly GCF_001447785.1 of Gekko japonicus. Taxonomy (NCBI): domain Eukaryota; kingdom Metazoa; phylum Chordata; class Lepidosauria; order Squamata; family Gekkonidae; genus Gekko; species Gekko japonicus. The sequence goes on from NW_015163607.1 coordinate 1,533,734, forward strand.
TTTCTTCTGCCCACATTATTACCAACTCAGCAACCCCATCTGGTTGGTCAGGCTCAGAGAGTGTGATCGGATTAAAGGACACCCAGTGAGATCTATGGCAGTGTAAGGATCTGAAATCAAGTCTCTTTTGTCCGAGTTCAGCAGCATTATAACCCCTACATACACCACTACACTCGTTCTACATAGCCATAGATAGGACAACCAGAAAAAGTCACAGTGGATTATGGGCATGACTGTGAAAGGACCATGTGACACAGCAGAATTATGGAATTCATCTGGAATGAAAGTAACATATATCTAAACCTACCAATTTTTCTTTTTGAATTAAGAAATATGGGCACTGAAAGTAGCTTACTGAAAACTGATTATAATATTTTGCTTTATTTGTTCTTATGCATTTTTTCCTATAAAAGTTTGCTGACTCTGGGTTGGGAAATACCTGGAGATTTTGGGGGGTGGAGCCTGGGGAGGGCAGGGTTTGGGAAGGGGAGGAACCTCAGCAGGGTATAATGCCATACAGTCCACCCTCCAAAGCAGCCATTTTCTCCTGGAGAACTGATCTTGGACATCTGGAGATCGATTGTCATAGCAGGAGGTCTCCAGGTACCTAATGGAGGTTAGCAACCCTGGATCCTATGACTTCTGTTTGTTTTAATTGATTGGGTTTCTTCCCATACCTCTTTGGGCTCTTTTTAAGCTAAAAACATCTGAATTTAAATAAAACTTTAAAATAAGAGGGATAGAGAATGAGCAGACATTACAGTATTCTTCTTCATTATCCTTGGGCAAATTCTTCCTGTATGTCCAGATGCCCTAACAATGTGGACTGGGACTTGATATTCTAAGGCTATGTAGAGCTGCAGGCTCTACATCAAAAAAAGCTTTCAGTGCCTCAAGTAATAGATGTTCCCTCATCCCTAGTGAATGGTTTGAGGTCTAATGCAATTTCTTCGGCATCAATGACTGTCGCCACGTTATGACACATTGCCATGTAATGCATGCTGTTCACTAAACTGCAACCTTGTACAGCTTTCCCACTTGCCGCTCCTGGGAAAACACTGAGGAGAGCAGACCCAGTGACTTACAGGCAATCCTGTGCATGTCTATATGGAAACGAGTCCCTCTGTGTTAAATGGGGCATAGTCCCGAGTAAATGTTCCTAGGCCTGTAGTGTTTGTCTCAGGGGACATGCAGGAAATAAAAACAAATGGTGGCAACTAGATGCTATCGAATCTTGCTTTTCTTGTTTTGCTCCAGTAGGAAGAGCAGACTAGATAATATTATTATTAATTTATGGAAGAGGGCATTTAAGTTGAGATTTAAGTTATCTGACCCAAGTCATCACCCCCAGGCCGGCTTTCTTCGTTTCATCTTAAAGGACACAACATCCAACCCTTGGTTGTCCCTTCTTGCTGGTAAACTCAGGACATTGGGAGTGCTGATGTCCTCACCTACCGAAGGGCTGATGCCTTCTCAGCTTGAGGAAACCTTGAAGAAACTCAAACAGTTGGAATAGGCCAGTACCATGGCCAGGGCTCTCCTTTGGCTTTGGGGTTGTCCCCTCCAGAGAGACTTCCTGACTTTTACTCAATGTTATCAATTCCATCTCACCGCCGTGCCTTTATGCTGGCTTGCTTAAATGTATTTCCAACGATGGTAACTCTGGGAAGATTTGGAGTCCTTCCTTACTCAGATCGCCTTTGTCTGTGCAATTCTGGCGAAATTGAAACCTTAGATCATCTGATGTTTCGCTGTCCCCACTGGACTCAAGTTAGGTAAAGGTAAAGGTTCCCTTGCTCGAAAGCCAGTCGAATCCGACTCTAGGGTTGCGGTGCTCATCTCCGTTTCAAAGCCGAAGAGCCAGCGCTGTCCGAAGACGTTTCCATGGTCATGTGGTCGGCATGACTAAACACCAAGGCACACGGAACGCTGTTACCTTCCCACCGAAGTGGTACCTATTTATCTACTTGCAATTTCTTGCTTTCGAACTGCTAGGTTGGCAGGAGCTGGAACTAGAGACGGGAGCTCACCCCGTCTTGTGGCACCCGGGTCTCGAACTGCTGAACTACTGACCTTCCACAGCCTGCAGTTCAGCGTCTTAACCACTTGAGCCACCGCAGCTCCATTAGGACTCAAGTTAGAGGCACTTATATCTTTCCTATTCTTACGAAGATGAATCTTCCTGTGCAACCTTGGGTGCTTTCAGTACTGTTGTCTGACTCAAATGCCGATGGACTGGTAACAGCTAACGTGGCGCGGTTCCTGGCTGTGGCTGCTCTCAAGAAACATTGAAAATTTCAGCACTTCTGAAAACTCCGACACCGACTTTTAATCTTCGGATGATTTTAGTCAGTTGGCTCTGCCCCAAGTGTAGTTAGGTAATCTCTGGGCTCAGCCTGGGTTTTGACTGTGATTATGTACCTTGACACATGTTGTCTATTTTATGTACTTATTTTATTCCCCTTTTGTATCCTCTTGGTCAAGACTTTGGTCATATAGACCTGTAATAAATTGAATTGAATTATTAATTTAGTTACTTTACAACCTTGCTTTTCTTCCCCAATGGGGATGCAAAGTGGCTTACAAAAAACACCTGCGTGTAATTTAAATAAACAACGATTTAAATAATGTGTGATTTAAATAAAGAATTTAAAAAAAATACAAGACCACATCTGCCACTGGTTCTGAATCCTCCAGGGCACAAACAGCTATCGGTTGGGAATGAAGGGCTAAGAGCTAAGGGCCAGGAGCCCTTTGGGTGTTGCCCTTTGTCTCTGACCATGGCCAGACAAGCAGGAAAAAGACAAGACACAGATTATATGTTGGGCAGCTGTCAATATGTTCTTAAAACCTCCCTCCCTCTGCAGATCCTCCTTCTTTTCTTTGTATTTTCTTTATATTTGAGAATTCCTTTCTGTGCTGCATTCATCCACCACACCTTGAGTCTCGTTTTATGTATGTACTTGGTGGTGAAAAGTGCCGTCAAGTCACAGCTGACTTAAGGCAAGCCCTGTAGGGTTTTCAAGGCAAGAGACGTTTCAAAGGTGGTTTGCCGTTGCCTGCCTCTGCATCATGACCCTGATATTCCTTGGAGGTCTCCCATCCAAACACTAGCCAGGGACAACCCTGCTTAGCTTCCAAGATCTGACGAGATTGGGCTAGCCTGGGCTATTGAGGTCAGTTTGTTTATATATTAAAGTATTTATAAACCCTGCCGTTCTCCTGACACATTCAAAACTCAAGGCAAGCAGCAACCACAAATATTATTCAAAAAGAACCCTCTGTTAAAATCATTAAAACACATTATTACAGAACCAGACCAGAGCCCATACCTATAATCTTATAGCTTCCCTATAAATTCCCTCAAATTGTTCTGCTTATAGCTTTGCCAGAAGGTCCCAAGGGTAGGCTGGCTCCTGCCTCTTCCTCTCTGGGAGGCAGACCAGAGCAGTGGGGCAGCAGCATAAGAGGCTTGAGCTATAATAGTCTGCGCTCTCAAAAGCAAGGGAATCGCTAGGACACAGTTCTGAGAACAGTAGAATTGCTGGATGGGTTCATGTTGGGAGCCACTTAATTGTTTAATGAGGAGGAGGAGGAGAATTTCTATAATTAATTTCAGAATTGCAGCATATGCATTTTGCTGTTTTTGATTGGTTTAGTACATTTGGATCTCCCCTCCCTACACACACCCATGTATATGTGCAAATTCTTAAAACATTAAACAACAAGTTTTAATGTGATCATATGTGTGACTATAGGTGCAGTGTTTTGCTAGTGCTCATTCACATTCCTATGCCTTGGGAAAATAGTCATAGTTGTAGAATCATAGAGTTGGAAGGACCCTCCATGGTCATCTAGTCCAACCCCCTGTACAATGCAGGAAATTCACAAATACCTCCCCCCCAACCCTAATGAGCCCTGTTCTATGCCCAGAAGAGAGCAAAAAAACAAAACAGAACAGAACAAAATCCACCCTCCAAACAGGCCTGGAGAACAATTGCTTCCTGACCCCAAAGTGGCAATCAGCATTTCCCTGGGCGTGTAAGAAAGGGCCACAAGAACTAAGCCCTGAGGCAACCCTCCCTGCCTTCCCTTCTTGTGATCTGCCTAAGTTCACAGAATCACCAAGCTGTCAGATGGCCATCTAGCCTCTGCTTAAAAACCTCCAAAGAAGGACAGCTCACCACCTCCCGAGAAAGCCTGTTCCACTGAGGAACCACTCAAACTGTCAGGAAGTTCTTCCTAATACCAGATAAGAATCTCAGTAAAATCAGGGTGGTAGAAAGTGCCATCAAGAACTTATAGTGACCTAGCAGGTTTTTCAAGGCAAGATGTTCAGAGGTGGTTTGCCATTGCCTGTTTCTGCATGGTGACCCTGGGTTCCCTGGTGGTCCCCCATCGAAATAATAACCAGGGCCCACCTTGCTTAGCTTCCCAGATCTAATGAGATCAGGATAGCCTGGGATATTCAGGTCAGGTCAGTAAGCCAATAGATACAATCGTATCAAAATTTCTTCTTTACATTGTCTTATCAATACCAAGGGGAAGTGGAATGATAGGGTATAGCTCTATCTCATTAGATCTGGGAAGCTAAGCAAGGTTGGTATTTGGATGGGACTGCACAAGAAAGTAATGGAAAACCACCTGAGCTTCTCACTTGCCTTGAAAGCCCCTTGCTGGGTTCGCCATATATTGGTTGCAAGTGCAATTTGAAAGGCTGCTTCCAACTGCCCATGCACAAGGTCCTGTTCTGTATAGGGATGAGCACTAACCAGCTCACAAACTAAAGTTTATCATGAATTTTGGCCAGTTTGTGGTTTGCAAAGTGATGTTTGTGGAAGAGCTCCCAGCACGAACATTTCAGGAACTTTGGTGCTGCTCATGGCAGTTCATGGCAATTTGTGAATTATTACATTTTCCAGACAGACTGTCTCCACTCAATTAACTGTTTACAAAACTCCAAGGCAATGAGAGGGTGCGATTTTCCAGCCTTGGAAACACCAATAGCAGCCCCCCAAAGCTTAACAGGCACTGCTGGCTACCAATAACAGAGTTCCCATTCTGCTCCAGGGGATCAGAAAGCTCTCAGCCCTGCAGCCTATTTTCTCTTGGCTGTTCACAGTTATAGAGAGAGGCAGGGAACTTCTTAAAAGTGAACTAGCAGAGCACATACCCTGGGGATTGGGAACTGTTCTCCCCCACTGGGGTTTTGGTGTTAGGTGGACTCAGGGCTCTGAGCTACCTGTCTCTGCTCACGCTGAGGGCTTACCTAGTGCGTTCCTCAGCTGAGGGCCCACATTTTATACCTTTCCACCACTCCTGATTATGAACCAACCTCTCTGTGCCATGGGGTGAAAGTGGGTGTAAAGGGTGCTTGTCGTGGAGGGAAGAAGTCCTTAACCCCCCATACCACAGGCCCCCATCCCTGGGCACCAAATCCACCCTGCCAGCCCACAGAAGAGAATCACCAGAGGTCTCAGAACCTCCTTTCCCTGATCTATTCCTGGGGCTCTCCACAGAGGATAAAGAGTTGTTAGCACCACCCAGAGACCAGCAGTTGATAACACTCTTTGGAGAAGTCTCCAAAAGTGATTCAGAGGTGGGGAGAAAAGCATCCTCCCCTTCTGCACAACTCCCTGTTGCTGCTCCTGCCTCTAGTACACCCCTCCATGGACCCTCCCAGTCCAGTACCAGAAAGCAGCTGTCCCTCCCCCCACCTTCTCCAGTCAGGCCTGTAGCTACGGTGGGGATTTGAGGGGCTCTGCCCCCTTACTTAAAGGCACAGCCCCACAAGAATTTCTCCTGAAAATGCTTTTTTCAATCATGTTTAAACATTTTTTTAAAGTCGTGCGTGCCTTTAAGCAGGATGGGGTGCTATAGTTGATTAATTTCTGCATTGAGCAAGGGGGTTGGAGTTGGTGACCTCTAGGATCCCTTCTAACTGTGTCAAGAAGCTTTCTGTTGGCTAAATGGCTTTTCTTTCTGCACTGAGGACTTCAGCCCCACCAGAAAAAAAAATGCCCAAAACGGCACAAAATCCTGGCTACGGGCCTGTCTCTAGTCCTGGGGCGTTGTTTCCAGCCCACAGTTGAGAAACATTTCTGCATCCTCCCCAGTGACCCCTGTGTGGCAAAGAGCCAGGTGTGCTACAACCATGTTCAGAGGGGCACAAACCCCCAACACTTGTCCTCCTCTGTCCTCTGTAGGCACCTGCAAATGGCACCCCCGTATGTTGCCACTGGACGAAAGAATGGCAGTTAGTGGGAGGAAGAAGACGCCCAGTCCCTCTCATCAGGGAGAAGTGGATGGGGAGCAGAAGGCCCCTCCAAGGAAAGCTCCCCACACTCTGGATGCCATGGGTGGTGGGACATCAAGGCAGGCCACTTTCCAAGAGGTAACTCCCACAGGGATGCCAACACTGCCATTCAGAAGGCTGTCATTGGACCCCTTTGAACTGCCAGTCTGCAGTTGGCTGAATGAGAGTGTGTGGGAGGGTACCATAATGGCAGCTGGAGAATAGCTTGCGATTGGTTCAGGGACAGATCAAAGTTTCCTGGTCTGTAAAGCAAGGGCTGTCATTGGTTGAATGAGTTTGTGGCCCCGCCTCTCTCCTCCCAGCTTGCCTCTGTCTCACTCTGCCTGCTAGGAACACGCACAGTTAGAAATTGCATTTTAACAGCATTTTTTTGCGCTGAAGGATTTTCTCTTTATTTCTTTTTAAAAGGTTGGATAGCTGGATGGGAGTGGGGAGACTGTGGCATTCTGCTCTCCGCAGTAAGTAAATTCTGTTTGCTGTGCTGTCTGTCGTTAAAAAGGCTGTTTGCAAACTGCTTTCTTTAAAACTCTTGCTTTTAAAGGGGGGATCTGTGTGCATGGAAGCCGTGACTGGCATTCTCTCTGTGTGTGTGTGATTCAGCTTTTCATCTATTGCTAGAACTGCTGGAGGAAGGGGGGGTCTCCCTTGCTTCTAAGACTGCCTGCTTACTTGGAGCTAACTTTTAAACACTCACCTATAAGGCTTGTCTATAAAATTTCCTAAAAAATTTCCCTCTGTGGGGCATGGGGGTGGGGTGGGGGAAGGGGCTCTCTCGTTCTGCCTGTCTCCTTATCAGCTCCCAGCAGAATAGGACCTCTCCCACAGGGGGGGCAATGCTGCACCGTAGGACTTTTTAAAAGGGCACTTTTTTCCTTTGCCGCAAACCAGCTGCTTTTGCTCTGTGGGGCTCGTAGAGGGGTGGGGTGGAGGTCCCCTGGCTATGTCTCGGTGGGGCTGGGGCTCCACTGGGGGTCCTGGAGAAGAGGGGCCAGTCTGCACTAAAACGGCACTAATGTTTGGCTCTGTGGCTTACAGAGGGGAGGCTGGGCATGTCTGTAAAGTGTAGAACTTTTTTCCTTTTGGCTCTCTGTCAGGAGGGGGACATCTCTCTGGGGTGGGGGCTCTCAGGAGCCAGCCAAGAGACCCTGGAGGGGCAGTCTGCACTACGCAGGGACACAAATCTAAGACAATGGCCTCATACAATGTTAGCACAAGCATTGTACAGTTTTCACACATTCATAGCAAAAAGCCAGCTGGTTCAAACCATTCCCCAGCCACAAACACAAGCCCCCTTTGCACCCATAAAAGATTCAAAACACCCAGGGACTCCATTTTCCCAGCCCCCAACCCCCAGCCATGCACTACACCCTCGGGGGAAAGCTGACACGTGCTCGCCACGCCCCCAGGGGGGGCTGACAGCCACCACCCACCCCTACCAGCAGGGGCCTCAGGGAGTCAGGACTTTTGGTGGGGGGGGAGCACTCATCAAATCTTTGACTTGACATAAGGGACTCCTTAGATACTACTCTCATTCCCATATCTGGGTGATCCCTGCCATGATACAGAGTCCTAAAACAGTTGTTGTGCTGTTCTCGTCCAAGCAAATACATGTGCTGAAGGACACTTGTCCCAGTTACTGTCCCCCACCCTGAATATTCCAAATGTACACATGGGATCGACTAGATTGGGGACCCTTGTTCAATGCCTCCTTTCACCTCTATCTTCCTTTCCTTAGAGGAAAAGTAGGGTAAATTGTGATAGATACACATCCAATACTATGTGTTGGTTTGTCCCCTTGTCTTTGTAAGGAAGTGAGACCCCTATTACAAGTAGTGACAATGGTGGAAAGTGCTGTCAAGTCACAGCTGATTTATGGCAACCCTTCAGGGTTTTCAAGACAAGAGACCAACAGAGGAGGTTTGCCATTGCCTGCCTCTGCATAGCAAACTTGACTTCCTTGGTGGCCTCCCATCCAAGTACTTACTAGGGCCCACCCAACTTAGCTTCCAAGATCTGATGAGAACAGGCTAGCCTGGGCCATCCTGTTCAGGGCTTATTGCTAGTAAGTAGTCTGGAAATTCATGATTTGGGGCATTTTGCTGGAGTAATGCCCTCATAAAAGCGTTCTTTCATTGATAAAATACAGCAATGGCCAGTTGTTCCTGTCTTCCTTTTTCCACCCTAGGAAAAGAGGAGGCAGATGTTGACATGAACTACCCAATGGACCTGCTCAGAATGCTAAAGGCAAAGAAAGATACCTGCTATCTTTCCAACCAATGCTAGAAGAGTTGGCCACTAGCCAGGATAAACCTGTATCAGATTGAACCAATGTACCACAGCTCTGCCGCTTTCCCAGGAGAGCCACGTGTTAATGGGGAGTAATATTTATCTAGTGAATGGAGAGAAGGAGCTGGTGCTGGTGATAAGAATTAATCAGCTTCAAAGAAATAAAAAATTACACATGCTAACAAGGCCATTTGAGTAACTGTTTTCACCAATGGAGCTTATCTTTCACGGGAGGGAAAAAATTATGAAGCTAAAAGAAAAAAGCCCTGCCATATCCAAACTTGAAAGATATCCCATTCTTCTTAATGCAGAAAATTCTGCTGTTAACAGTTGATAGGCCTGGTAACTCTGAAGGGATATGGAATCCTTTTTTTAGGGAGCTTGAATTCAAAACGTTAGGAGTATATACATGTGTGTGTGTGTGTGTGTTTAGCCTTATCTTTGGATCTATTCCATTTTCATCATGTGAGAAGGGTGTGTGCATAGATTATTTCCATGGTTTTAAACTCTAATTGAGATAGACACTTAAATCACTTAAGTTCCCTTCTCTGGAACATGTTGTGCTGGGGAGGGACCACAGCTGAGGAAAGGAACTGTTGCTCAGTGGTGTGGGAAAGGGCTGTGGCTCAGTGGTAGAGCATCTGCTTGAAGGTCCCAGGTTCAATCCCCAGCATCTCCCATAAAGATTAGGTGGTAGATAAGGTGAAAGACATCTACCAGAGACCCTGGAGAGGCACTGTTAGTCTGAGTACACAATACTGAGTTTGATAAACCAGTAATCTGACTCAGTATAAGGCAGCTTCCCATGTTCATGTGATTGAATCCATGAGGAAGAGGTGGCAAGAATACACAGAAGAACTATACAGGAAGGATCTCAATGTCCCTGACAACCACGACTGTGTGATCACTGACCTCGAGCCATACATCCTGGAGTGTGAAGTCAAATGGGCCTTAGAAAGCATTACTAACCACAAAGCTGGCAGAGACGACAAATAGCTGAGCTATTCAAAGTCCTAAAAGATGATCCTGTTAAAGTGCTGCACTCGGTATGTTAGCAAATTTGGAAAACACAACAGTGGCCACAGGTTTGGAAAAGGTCTTACATTCCAATCCCAAAGAACGGCAATGCCAAGGAATGTTCAAGCTATCGCACAATTGCACTCATTTCACACGCAAGCAAGGTCATGTTCAAGATCCTACAAGCTAGGCTTCAGCAGTACCATTGACTACGCTAAAGCCTTTGACTGTGTAGATCACAATAAACTGTGACAAGTCCTTAAAGAGACAGGATTACCAGACCACCTCACATGTCTCCTGAGAAACCTGTATAAAGGTCAAGAAGCAACAGTTAGAATGTGATATGGAACTACTGATTGGTTTAGCATAGGAAAAGGAGTAGGACAAGGATGTATATTGTCACCTTGCTTATTTAATTTATATACAGAGTACATCATGTGAAATGCTGGCCTGGATGAATCACAAGCCGGAATTAAGATTGCCAGGAAAAACATCAACAACCTCAGATATGCAGACAATACCACTCTAATGGCAGAAAGTGAAGAGGACCTAAAGAGTCTCTTTCTCAGGGTGAAAGAGGAGAGCGCAAAAGTTGGCTTGAAATTCAACATAAAAAAAACTAAGATCATGACATCCAGCCCCATCACTCCTTGGCAAGGGGAGTGTCATGGAAGCAGTGACAGACTTCACGTTCCTGGGATCTAAGATCACTGCAGATGGTGACTGCAGCCATGAAATTAAAAGATGCCTGCTCCTTGGGAGGAGGGCTATGGCAAACCTAGAAAGCATAATAAAAAGTAGAGACATCACCCTGCCAACAAAAGTCCCTATAGTCAAGAACATAAGAACAGCCAATGTTGGATCAGGCCAATGGCTTATCCAGTCCAACACTCTGTCACACAAAGGCCCAAAATACCAGGTGCCATCAGGAGGTCCACCAGTGGGGCCAGGACACTAGGAGCACTCCCAGTGTTGACCCCCCCCCCAAGCACCAAGAATACAGAGCATCACTTGCCCCAAATTCCCTATCTATACCTGGTGGCTAATAGCCACCGATGGACCTCTGCTCCATATGCTTATCTAATTCCCTCTTGAAGCTGTCCATGCTTGTAGCCGCCACCACCTCCTGTGTCAAAGCAATGGATATTCCCAGTAGTAATGTATGGCTGCAAGTTGAACCATAAGGAAGGCCGAGAGCCGAAGAATAGATGCTTTCAAATTATGGTGCTGGAGAAAACTCTTGAGAGTCCCTTAGACTGCAAGGAGATCAAATCAGTCAATCCTAAAGGAAATGAACCCTGACTGTTCCCTGGAAGGACAGATACTGAAGCTGAAGCTCAAATACCTTGATGTAACCTAGACCCCACTAATCTCTTGTCCTCGGTATCTGTAAAACTCTCCTCTAATGCCACATTTCAAAAGGATCAAGTTTCTTGCTCTCAGGCAAGAAAATTCCCCAAAGGAATTAAAAGGAGTTTCTTTAAATACTATGCAAAATTATTTCAAGGGAAGAAGTCTGATTTGGAAAAATTAAAGAAATATTTCGAACACACAGCACTGCCAAAGATACAAGGAGAATATAAAGAGTTATTGAATGGTCGTATACAAAAGGAAGAACTGGCCAAAGCAATCCAAGACACGAAATTGGGAAAAGCGCCAGGACCGGATGGATTTACGGCAAAGTACTATAAAAAACTGAAAGAAGAGTTAATTCCAGTCCTGGAAATGCTAACAAATGAAATAAGGGATACGAAAGTGATACCTGAATCTTGGAAGGAAGCTATTATATCGCTGATACCCAAAGAAGGCCAGGACTTAACCAGTGTGAAGAGCTACAGACCAATATCGCTTTTGAACAATGACTATAAAATATTTGCGAAAGTGGTAGCTGAAAGAGTGAAGAAATACTTACAAACGGTGATTTTAGAAGAACAAACTGGTTTTCTACCGAATAGACAAATTCGAGACAATCTAAGAACAGTAATAGATGCAATTGAGTACTATGAGAAACATCCAGAAAAGGAAGTGGCCTTTCTCTTTTTGGATGCAGAAAAAGCATTTGATAATTTAAATTGGGACTTTATGTTTCAGATGTTTGAAGAATTGGAAGTAGGATATCTTTAGCAACATGATTGAAGCGATCTATTCGGATCAAAGAGCGAGGCTGAATGTGAATAAGGACTTGACGGATCACTTCATGG
>NW_015163607.1:1545667-1545849 GCF_001447785.1 Gekko japonicus
AAATACAGGGCTTTTGCAGATGATGTTATGTTTATGGTGGAAGAACCAGAAGAAAAACTACCGCTGCTGTTAAAAAAGATTGAAGACTTTGGCGTGCTGGCAGGGTTCTATATAAACAAGAACAAAACTAAACTTTTATGTAAGAATATGACAAAAAAACGACAAAAGGATTTACAAGAACT
>NW_015163607.1:1546471-1550367 GCF_001447785.1 Gekko japonicus
AAAGGCAATTTCTACTGTATATAAAATTTTGTTAAAATGGTATACGGAAGATGAGACGGTGAAAGAGCAAATGCTTAAATGGGCAGTAAATGTTAATACTGAGATCTCTATGGACTCTTGGGAATATCTGTGGAAAAATTCGATCAAGATCTCGTCATGTACCAATGTGAAAGAGAATTGTTATAAAATGATGTACAGGTGGTATATGACACCCAAGAAAATAGCCAACATGAACCAAAACTTTTCTAACAAATGTTGGAAATGTAGAAAACATGAAGGTTCATTTTATCATATGTGGTGGACATGTGAAAAAGCTGTGGACTTTTGGACTAGAGTTCACAGCGAAATGCAAATTTTTTTGAAATGTTCCTTTAAAAAAGCACCAGAAATTCTGCTCTTAGGACTTAAAATGGAAGAATTGAATATTACAAAAAGAACTTTATTTTGGTACCTGATTACAACGGCGAGAATACTCTATGCACAATGTTGGAAACAAGAAAGAATTCCAGAGTTAGAAGAATGGATACAAAAAACTTTGTTTATGGCTGAGATGGACAAAATTACGAAAAAATTGAATAACAAAGAAGATCAGAAATTCTATGAGGAATGGAGAGACTTTAAAATTTACCTAGAAAAGAACTGGGATGTAAAGCACAATCTATTATATTTAGAACAATATTGAAATTAGAATATGATGTTATCTTAAGGTGTACTGGAGTGACGAGGGGGGAAGCATTGCGGGAAGCCACGGGGAAGGAGAGTAAAGTGGGGATATTGGGGGTAAAAACTGAAACATTAATGGAACTGATGACATGTCAATATTTTCATGAAAAATAAAATTGTGTTCTAAAAAAAAAAGTTTCTTGCTCTCAGCTTTCTTCATTGCCCACCTTTCCCATCCATATTCAGTAATGGGAAATACCATAAAAACATAGCCACCACACTGTAAATGTTTAAGCATACTTCTGTGAACAGCTTTGAGCATACTGTATGAGGAAAGGCAGTTAATAAATCTTTTAATAAATATAATTAATTGTCTGCTGACTTCCCTCTTTATTGCATGCTTAATTCTTAGTTATAAAGTCAAATTCTTAGAAAGGGGAAATAAAAGGAAACAAAAGAAGAACCAATCTCTGACCAGACCTACTCATCCCTTAATAAATGTAACCTGATCTCTGCAGACTGCAGTACTGGGTGTGTCCATCGGAAGTCACATGCCCCCAACATTCATCCAGGTACAATCCACTATGTTGTATTATCATATAATTATTAGGAGGATCTTGTCTTTTAAAAATCCCATTTCTTTAAGCATATAATTTTAATGAAGTCAGAATCTCTCAGCATGGTCTTAGCCACTGTGACAAAATATCAGAGCTTTCAGATTAAACAGCTTCTGCTAGTATAAATGCCTTCCGCCAAGGATTAGCATCATAAATGCCTCTGTCACATAAGATAAAATCTGTATGCTACCTTGGCAAGGCAAATGTTATTTGAGATTAGTTAATATACAAAAGACTTGAGCGCATGTAAAAAAGAAAATACTCACTGGTATAGATCTGTGTACAGGGACAATGTGAATAAAATAGGGCTGCCAAACCCCTGGTTACAGCAAAAAACCCCCCCTCCCCAACTCCTGTTACCCGCCATCACTCCAATTGGTCGTGGATTTTTTTTATTGACAACATGGCTGTCACTATGTCACTTCCTGGTACAACCTGGAAGTTATTAAGTAGCTCTAGGAATCATGAAGACTATGGTTTTACCATAATTTTTTCTGGCAATTCCTAAAGCTGCCCATTGTCAGTTCCAGGTTGTACCCAGAAGTGATATAGTAACATCATGGCTGACATTGCACTTAATCCCCATGTCCCTGCCCTCCTGCTAGTTGCTAGATTCAGACTGGCACTCCGAGCATAAAGGGGATGCAAGAGCAAGCAATGCCAATGCATATTCACCACATATGGCATTTATGAACACACAAGATGTACACATGTATAATGCCCCCCCCCACTCTCTACAGGGATATATTGGATTGAGTTTATAGGGCTAAGGAAATGGCAAATTTCTCTCTCTCTCTCTCTCTCTCTCTCTCTCTCTCTCTATCTCTCTCACTCACTCACACACACACACAGAATCACACCCACAAAAGCACGACACACACACACATACGCACAAACAGAAGTGTACAGAGGTAGAGATGGGGCTCATCTGACTACTAGGCAAACCTAGACAATAGCCTGGGGATCCAGAGGAGCCTCCTCAACTGGCTTGAAGGGAAACTTGGTGGTAACTGGCCTTTAGAATCTCCATATCTGTAGACACACTGGTCTTCTACAGCTGCCATGATGAAATATAGCAGGCTTTGGCACAGCTTAACTATTTTTGTATTTATTTTTTCATTTTGTAGTAAGCAGTCATTCCACACTTCTCACTTTTTTCTGTCTATTTAATGAGGGACCGCCTTTCCCCGTATGTTCCCCCAAGAGTGCTACGGTCTGGGGCCCAGAATTTTCTAACTGTTCCGGGCCCCAAGGATGCTAGACTGGCCGTCACAAGGGCTAGGGCCTTCTCAGTGGCGGCCCCCACCTGGTGGAACGAGCTCCCGGAGGAGATCCGGGCCCTGCGGGACCTGGCGCAGTTCCGCAGGGCCTGTAAGACGGAGCTCTTCCACCAGGCCTTCGGTTAGGGGCCGCCACTGCCCCCCCGGCTATATACCATCTTGGGGGGGTTAGGGCTTAGGAGGCCGGGTAGAACTATTATTAACATCTATTATCAATGCCTACCGGGAATGCTTGGGTTGCAGTAGGGTTGTGGTCGCCCTCTTTGGGTTTCTGAGATTCTGGAATGATTGTGGTTACTGAGCACCTTAATTGTTTTACTGGTTTTTAAATTGTAGATGTCGTTTTAATTGTATGAGAGTATCGATGTTTTATTGCAAGTCTTTCTTGCCTTTGTTAGCAGCCCTGAGCCATACGGGGAAGGGCGGGGTATAAATTTAATAATAAATAAATAAATAAATAAATGATGGAAATACCAAAGTCATAGTTTGCTTAGGGCTCCAAAAAACCTCCAGATGGCCCTGGAGGTAGATACTTTGCAAACACAGATTCTATGAACCAGGAGAACATCTCAGACTCTGCATTCTGCACAGTAGCTACACGGAGACATAACAGAAGATAGAAACTCCAGCTGAAACTTGTGGTATGTGCTCTGATGTGTAAATAGGCATGAGGAAATTGTTTAAGTGTGTGTGAGAATTAATTAGGTTGTTCTGTTCATAGCTTCTTCTGTTTGTATTCCAAGGACTGTGAAAAGTACTCAGAAACGTGGAGTGATTTCAGCAGAGTACTTTTATTAAGCAGGAACAAGACAAGGACTGCCGGCTCGCAGGCCGGTATATATGCCTAGAGAAACCCACCACCAAAACACACCCCCTACTTCCTACAGGCTATTTACAGTAGCCGAGAGTCCCATAGGCTCTCGGCTGCGGACCTGGCCCTCTGATAGGTGCAGGCTAGGATCCGCTGGGCTATTGTTCTCCCTGAGCGAAGCTTCAGGGCTGTGCTTGACCGCATGGCCCAACGGTCGCGCACGTGGTAATGGCGGAGTACATTACACCCCTCCCCCCATAGTCCAGACTACCCACACGCTAAGTCCTGGAGGTACGCTGGGGCCTTCCTGGCCCTTGTGGAATGACGGAGTTCTGGTGTGATGTTCGTGGGTGCTACCGGGGGCCGTGGCGGGGAGGTTGGTTGTGGTGTTGCTGGTGGCGGCAGCGCCGGAGGTTCTGGGGCGACCTGGGCTGGAGCGGGTGCTGGGGCCGGCGGCTCGGGCGTGGAGGGAACTGCTTCGTCTGACTCTGTGAACTCCAGGTCCTCGGGATCGTTCGAGAGGAC
>NW_015163607.1:1550433-1554232 GCF_001447785.1 Gekko japonicus
TCCAGGAGCACAATCTGGTGGGCTGGGCCCGGGGCCGGATCCGTTGCAGGCAGAGGTAGGCGACTCAAAGCATCGGCGTGCCCCATCGCTTTCCCGGGCCAGTGTAGGAGCGCGTATTTGTAGCCAGCCAGGAAGACGGACCACCTGATCACTCGTGGTGAGGTCATCTGGGGGGTCTGGCGGTCCGAGACGAGCAACCCTAGGAGCGGCTTGTGGTCCGTTAAGACCGTGAAGGGCCGGCCATAGAGGTAGTGGTGAAATTTTTTCACCCCGGCCACAATCGCAAGCGCCTCCTTATCGATTTGCGCATAATTGCACTCAGCTGCTGACAAGGTCCGGGAGTAGTAGGCCACTGGGGCCTCCCGGCTGTCCGGCAGATTGTGCCCCAGGACCGCCCCGACCCTGTACGGAGTTGTGTCGCAGGCCAGGACCACTGGCAGCTCTTCATTAAAGTGGGCGAGGACCGAGTTGGAGATGAGGAGTTCCTTCACCGCACGGAATGCCTCAGCCTGAGCTGGTCCCCAGGCCCACGGCGCGCCCTTGTCAAGGAGCCTGTGGAGGGGCTCTGCTACCGCTGCTTTCAAAGGGAGAAAGGAATGATAGAAATTTAGTAGGCCTAAGAAGGCCTGGAGTAAGGTTTTGGACATGGGGGCGGGAGCGTTGGAGATCGCCGCTGTTTTCTCCGCTGTGGGATGGATGCCCTGTGCATCCACCGCGAAACCCAGGAACTCCACTTTGGGGACTCCCAGCAAGCACTTTTCTCGTTTCACCTTCAGCCCGGCCTGGTCGAAGCATTGGAGAACGGTTCGGAGGCGGTCGGCAAAGGAGGCGGCATCGGAGGCGGCGATCAACACATCATCTAAAAAGGGTTGCACTCCCGGAATACCTTTAAGGAGAGAATCCATAAAAGATTGAAAAATCCCTGGCGCCACTGAAACCTCGAACTGGAGCCGGTGGACCTTGAAAGCCCCCTTGTGCGTGGCAATAGTCTGGGCTTCCACCGTGGCAGCGTCCACTGGAAACTGCTGGTAGGCCTGCGCCAAGTCCAGCTTTCCGAAGATGCGGGACCCCGCAAGCGCTGCCAGCACATGGCTGACCACTGTTACGGGGTAGGCGTGGTCTTGCAGGGCCTTGTTCAGGGTGCACTTATAGTCCGCACAGATCCTGACGTCCCCGTTAGGCTTCACCGGTGTGACGATTGGGGTCTCCCAAAGGGCCGACGCGACCGGCTCCAGCACCCCTTGGGCTACCAGCCGGTCCAGTTCCGCCTCGATCCTTGGCCTTATCGTGAGGGGAGGATGCCTGGCCTTTATCCGGATGGGGCGGACCGCTGGATCCAGGTCCAGGGAGTTGGGTGGCCCTGTGAACCTGCCGAGGGACCCATCGAAAACCCGCAGGAACTCGTTGCACACGGCCATGAAGTCGATACTCTGCAACTGGTGGAGCCCCCCAGCGGCTTAAACCAGGACATTCCCAGGAGGCTGGAAAGCTGGCCGCCCACCACCAGAATCTCTAGCTCTCCCTTAAAGTCCTGGAACTCCACCTTGAATTTGCCCCAGCCCAGTATAGCCACCGGATTCTTATTAAAATCCTGTTGTTTAAATTGTGGCTTGCGCAGAGGGCCCCCACCCCTTGGGACACATTCTCCGCAGTGTCTCCTCCGAGATGATAGTGAACTCGGAGCCGGTATCTAGCTCCATGCTCCCTCTATACGGACCGAAACGTGGATTTTGTTTCGGCCGTCCCGGAGCACTTCACCTACCTGGGGCTGGGGCTGGTGGGAAACGGCGTGAAGGTCGATGGAGTGAAGATCCACGGTGTGGATGGGCTCTGTCTGGTGAGTCGACTTCTTGTTTTGCTGTCGGCGGCCGCGGCAGACCCTCGCAATGTGGCCTTCCTTGCTGCAGGCCCAGCAGACGGCGTCCCAGAAACGGCAGTTCCGGTGCTCATGCACCTCTCCACAGCTGGCACATGGTGGGGCTGGCTCAGAAGTCCTCGTTGGCTGGGCCCCTCTCGAGCGATGCGGTTGAGAGGGTTTCCGATGGACTTGCAATACCTCGTCATCCTCGGAGTCGACCGACTCCGAGAGGGCTTGGGTGCGATGGACCCGGAGTCTGCTTCGGCCTTGATTTGCTTTTTCGAAGGCCGCCGCATCCTGTAGGGCCTGAGTCAGTGTGAGGTCATCCTGTCTGATCAACCGCCTCCTCAATTTTGCCTCTCGAAGGCCCACCAGGAACTGATTGAGCAGCGTGTCCTCCAGGCTGGGGAAGGCGCACTGAGTGGCGGCCCGCCAAAGGCTTGCCAGAAACTCGGCTGCTTTCTCTTCCGGGCCTTGGACTTTAGTGAAGAAGTCCATTCGTTCTGCCGGTTTTGTGGGCTTCGGAGCGAGGTGGGCGGTGAGGTTCGCGATCAGGTCATCAAAAGTCTCCTCTTCCACTTCCTTGGGTGATATGAGGTCCTGCAGGGGGAGGAGGGTCTCCATCCCACACAGTCGTATGAGATGTGCCCTCTTCATTCCTGCGTCGGTGACCCGTAAGCACGTGAGGTAATTCTTTAGGATCATCACCCATGTGGTCCATCGCTCGGGATGGGCCAGGTCAAAATGAGCAATGCCCTCATGAGAAGTCATGGCTGAGGCGGCGGCGGCCGAGGTCGACGAAGAGGAGGAAGTGGAGGGAGCGGATGAAGTGGAGGAGGTGGGGTTTGGCTCCGACATATTTGCGAGGGCGAGAAACGGGCGGGAGAGCTAGCCACGGCGAGATGAAGCTGGAAGCCGCGGGGCGAGGCGAGGAGACGAGACGAGCAGGCGGGGCTTGCCGAGGCATGGTGAAGCGAGGCGCTGCGAGGCGAGGAGAGCGGCGTGGCTAGGTGAGGTGAGCGGCGTGGCGCTGCGGGGTGCGGGCTGGCTGTTAAGGCGAAGCGAGGTTGGCGAGGCGAACAAAACCCGGCGTGGCGAGCGCAGCGCGGCGAGGGCTGCTGAGCGAGGCGAGGCTGCGAGGCGAGCAGAGCGATGCGCGATGCGGATGAGCGGTGATCCCAAACGAGTGGCGGAATCGGGCTCAGTGCGTGCTTGGTCTCCTCCGGGTCTTGTTCAGGAAGGGTGGGATCCCATCCTCGTCGCCAGTGAAAAGTACTCAGAAACGTGGAGTGATTTCAGCAGAGTACTTTTTTAAAGCAGGAACAAGACAAGGACTGCCGGCTCTCAGGCCGGTATATATGCCCAGAGAAACCCACCACCAAAACACACCCCCTACTTCCTACAGGCTATTTACAGTAGCCAAGAGTCCCATAGGCTCTCGGCTGCGGACCTGGCCCTCTGATAGGTGCAGGCTAGGATCCGCTGGGCTATTGTTCTCCCTGAGCGAAGCTTCAGGGCTGTGCTTGACCGCATGGCCCAACGGTCGCGCACGTGGTAATGGCGGAGTACATTACAGACTGGAACCCATGAATCTGTTCCATGAGCAAAGGTGTTTTTTCTCTAACAGACAGCACATAACGCTGATGCAAGATGCTAGCAAAGTGGGCCCACTGAATCCAACACAAATCTTCTGCAAATGCAATTGGGAACCACTTTCTCCACTGTAATGGACAGGACTGATTTCAGATTTCTCATCTTTGTTGTTTCAATGGGGAAAGCCCTGCTCTAATGTTCCTTTTCCCTTGTGTTCATTGAACTCATGGTTCTTTATTTTTGAATCATTTTCTGTTTTCTAGAAGAAGAAGAAGAAGAAGAAGAAGAAGAAGAAGAAGAAGAAGAAGAAGAAGAAGAAGAAGAGGAGGAGGAGGAGGAGGAGGAGGA
>NW_015163607.1:1554318-1577531 GCF_001447785.1 Gekko japonicus
GATTGGATTTATACCCCGCCCTTCACTACCCAAAGGTGTCTCAGAGTGGCTTACAAACTCCTTTCCCTTCCCCTCCCCACAACAGACACCCTGTGAGGTAGGTGGGGCTGAGAGAACTCTTGATAGAAACTGCTCTTTTTCAAGAACAGCTGTGCCAGAGTTATGGCTCTCCCAAGGTCATCCAGCAGGTGCAAGCGGAGGAGTGGGGAATCAAACCCAGTTCTCCCAGATTAGAGTCCGCGCACTTAACCACTACACCATCTAAAGCATTGCAATGTTCTTTGTGCATCCATAAATCAGCCTTATATGCCCAAGGTCATCCAGCAGGTGCAAGCGGAGGAGTGGGGAATCAAACCCAGTTCTCCCAGATTAGAGTCCGTGCACTTAACCACTACACCATCTAAAGCATTGCAATGTTCTTTGTGCATCCATAAATCAGCCTTATATGTATATTCTATCCTTGAATAATGCATATTATGGGCGTGATCATATGAGCAGTTTGACCCAATGTAGCCACCCCTCCCCTCTGGATCAAATGCGCTCAGTCACAGCCACATCTGTCAGGCATTTCCCAGGCATACTCACCCTGTCGTAGGACGGCTTGGAGTCGAGTTAAAAAGGCACCACAACTCAAGTGGTGTTTTTGGTTCCCTGCACATTCATTGTGCATGGCTGGATGTATGGATGTGGGGGGAGCGCACACAGAATGGATTGGCGGTCTGAACCTGCAGATGTTTTCGCCACTGAGGTGGGTTTTGTGGGTTTTTTTAGTTTTTGCACATTTAAAAAAATGACTGGGCAGCACGTTCTATGGCTGAGGCACAGCAGTAACGTGGATACTTGACCACAGGCCGGCCGCGTGGATAACCCTCAGCAGGGTGTACTGTTTGGATGATATGCCCCGCAACACTTTAAACCACTACAATTAGAGGCGGCGCCATATCAC
The DNA here is from genome assembly GCF_001447785.1 of Gekko japonicus. Classification (NCBI taxonomy): domain Eukaryota; kingdom Metazoa; phylum Chordata; class Lepidosauria; order Squamata; family Gekkonidae; genus Gekko; species Gekko japonicus. The sequence continues at coordinate 1,555,265 of NW_015163607.1, forward strand.
ACCAAGCTGTATGTGTGACCACACCCATTGTGTACAAATGCCATATGAACTCTTCTGTGAAAGCCCTTCTGTAACAATCCATCCCCCTCCAGTCTCCTTTCCCAAAAGTACCCAAGAGACAGTGGGGGAATCTGCATGTCAGTGAGGGGGCTAGCCCACTTGCCCCCTTCCATCTTATTGTTTGGGGTATGTTAATTACGAGACTCAACACAGCTAGTGAACAGTGATAACAGATTTATTCATAAGTCAGAAGAAATCAAGAACGAGACAAAAACAGGCTCTCTTTTAAACAGTCCGGTCTTAGGTAGGCACGCCGACGAGTCAGATAACAACCAATCAGTATTTACACATAAGGTCCAATCAGAGTGCTTTCCTCCAGAGTGTTGCACAGCTCTGATTGGTCTGTTCACAATCCTGCTACAGACTCAAGCTTAACATAGGTTTCAATACACAACAGGGTAGGTTCTCTTGCACCACTCAAACTTATCTGCCCTTCCTTTGCTATCAGCAATTTGAGGCTCTGAGAGCAGTTTCCTGCATGCATGTACACTTGCTGCTGTACCCTGCCTTTCTCCCTGCCCTGCTTGCACTGTAGCCTGGTCTATGCATGGCTAAAATCTTTCACAGTCTGAAATCTTTAGAAGGAAAAAGATGTTTATTTACCACCATCCATCTCTGTTTTCTAGGAGCACATTAGCAGGAACATTACAGAAGCTAACAGAAAAGAAACAAGACCAAGAGCTAACAAGTATCTGGATTTACCTTGACATTCCATTCCAAGGAATGGACACAGACTAAGCTAGAACTTTGAAAGAGAGACTGGTTGGTGCCGACTTCATTTCTCCCGGCTCCCCATCCTTGGCTCGTGTGCCTTTCAAAGAGTGTGTTAAACATCTCATTCTTTTTCTTGCAGCTGGGAGGGTTTCTGTTTCATCTATCCTAAAACTAGTTTTGAGTTCCCACATGTGCTGCCCCTGCACCTTTACCCACTCGTAGCAAGGTACACATCCTCCAATGTTCTGGCCCAATCCAATATATCCAAACAACCATCTATCTTGCCCCTTACTGGTAGGTGGGCAAATGGTCAACTTCATCCTGCCTGCCCATTTGTTTCCAGAAAGGGAAACCCAGCTCCTCTCAGCCTAAACCCTGAGGAGTTTATTGTTTCATTCTCAAAAAAGGGGCGACCTATCTGCGGGCCAGTGTTTCTTCTATGTTAAACAAGGTATACTGTACTTCCTTATCATGACACCCTCAATCTGCGTCCCTTAATACAGACAAACCTATGAAACCAAGAGCAAAAAGCAGAAAACCAAAATCATTGACCGACCTCCCCCCAAAAAGATGAAAAGCAATGAAACAGAGAACATTTGCTCATCCCTAACAGTGGAAATTCTAATTCAGGGTTAACACACATCCATACCATAATCGGATAGGATAATAGGTTGCATCCAGTGCGAAATGTACATTTGCTTGAGAGTTCTTGTTCAAGCAGGAACACAAGCAAAAGACCATGATTTTGCACAAGCAGAACTCCAAGAAATCCTGGATCCAAGCCTATGTCTTCCTGCATTTGAGAGCATGAAGTCAATCACAATAAAGCAAGTGAGTGCATAAACATGTGCCAGGGTGGTCTTAGCCAATGGGCAACTGGGGCAGCTGTCCAAAGTCTGTGCTGGGGGGCTCCAATTGCAGACAGCTCCACTGCCATCATGGGGGAGAAAATGAAGAGAAGGCTCACAACCCTGCTGCCACTCACACCTGCACCCATTCAGGCTGCCCACTCACAGTGATGTGGCCACTTGTCCCTGGCCCGTCTCAGACTCTGGCAGTGGCTCCTGCCCACGTCACACAGGACACAGGCTGCCTCTTGCTTGGCCCTGGTGGGGTGATGGAAATGGCAGTGGGTTTCCATCCTGGACATTTTGCCCTGTGCCTCTAAATCATTAAAAGAACCACTCAAAAGGATGTATCCACACATTCTGAATAATGTACTTTCAGTCCACTTTTGATGCCCTTTGCAACTGGATTTTATGGTGTGAAGTGGCAAAATCTACATGGAGATCACCAAAGTGCATTGAAAGAGGACTGAAAGTGCATTATTCAAGCACGAAAAATTCAAAGAACAGTGAACAATGCAATACAGCACATGGGGGAAACTGGTTAGAGGAAACAGATGCACATTTACCGCATTGACAGATGTACTTATTCTTCCTCCAGAACTGAGCCTGAAGCAAGCAGAGGTTCTGTATATTTTGCAACAGAACCACTTGGAAGTCTCTGTAATAGCTGGTTAAAACATAAAGCAGCCATTGGATTTCAACATGCACCCATCCTAACACTCAGAGCCTGCTGTCCCACTCGCCCACTCAGACTCAGTGCACAAAACATGGGACGAGGTGTACTTTAAGGCTGAAAACAAGAGGCTGGCCTCATCTATTTTGGAAACTGGAGAGAAGCATGATTTTTTTTACCCATCCCCCTCCTCCTATCTCCATAAAATAAATGTAAAACACACTTTTTCCCCATGAATGGCAGCTCTCCCCAAGCCTGCTCGTCACGTCAGTCTCCTCTAACAGAGAACTCAATGCACAGTGACATCTCCAGCACAAAGAGCTGTCATAGAGGGCGTCTAGCAATCCAAGTGGTATAAATGTTCCTTCGATTAAGTGCCTCATTGAGGTAAGTTGATGATGCTCCATTAAGCTGATGTGATGGACTTCTAGCACTCAACACAGTCGGAGGAGAGATGGATTCCTTGTGGAAGGCTATGTTCTGTGCTCCGCTGTCAAGTTCCCCCTGTGCTCCAGACTGATATACTGCAGCGGTGTGCTCCAGCAAAGAGTGACAGATCCCCTCCACTGACCTGCTTTCAAGTGGGCAATTCTCAGTTGCACAAATGAACCCAGCTGTGGAAGAATAATTTTTGTCAAGGCCTCCTAGACTTTGTAGAAAGTTTGGAGACACCGAGTCCGCTTTCTGTGTTAGGAACTGCCTGACAAGCTCGGCTACCAGCTGGATGGTACCTAGGATGGGGCTAGTGAGTACATCATTTCACCAGGCCACTAATTTGCCCCATGACTGACATTTAGAAAAATATAGGCTCTCTCGTGACTTCTGGTCCTCCAGCAGTCAAGACTGCCTCCAGCCACTTTGAAGGAGAATCCATGGCCACGGCTGGACTAGGAGGCACCTTCCCCATTCTTTCACATGAAGCTGCCTTATACTGAATCAAACATTTGGTCCCTCAAGGTCACTATGGTTCTCTCAGACAGGTAGCAGCTCTTCTGGGGCCCAAGTAAAGATCTTCCACATCAGCTGATCCTTTTTAGATGGACATATCAGGGACAGAACTTGGGATTTTCTGCATGAGAGAGAGAGAGAGAGAGAGAGAGAGAGAGAGAGAGAGAGAGAGAGAGAGAGAGAGAGAGAGCGAGTATTTATACTCCCCCTTCACTACCCAAAGGAGTCTCAGAGCGGCTTACAAACTCCTTTCCCTTCCCCTCCCCACAACAGACACCTTGTGAGGTAGGTGGGGCTGAGAGAGCTCTGACAGAAACTGCTCTTTTTCAAGGACAGCTGTGCTAGAACTATGGCTTACCCAAGGTCATCCAGCAGGTGCAAGTGGAGGACTGGGGAATCAAACGTGGTTCTCCCAGGTTAGAGTTATATACCGTTTGGAGCACTAAACATGAAGCTGCTTTTTACTCAATCAGACCATTGGTTGATCAAGGGCAGTACTCAGATGTGCAGCAGCTCTCCAGAGATTCAGATAGATGTCTTTCGTATCACCTACTCCCTGGGTTCTTTCACTGGGGATACTGGGGATTGAACCTGGGATCGTCTACATACCTGCCTACCATAGAGCTATGGCTTTTCTCCACTACACATTTCCCCCATACTTGAGGTCTGCCTTCCTCTGAGGAGCTCAGAGCAGTGTAGTTAGTTGCTCTTACTTGGTTTTTTTCCCCTCACAGAACCCTGTGAGATAGGTTAGGCTGTGAGTGAGTGACTGGACCAAGGTCATTCAGGAATCTGCATGGCAGAGTGGAGGATTTGAAGCTGGGTCTTCAAGATCTTGGCTCATCCACTCTATTTCAACCCATCTCAGAATAAAATAAGTAGTAATATAACCCCTTGGGATTAATCTTGAGTTAAAGATGGGATAATGACGCTGAGAGATAAGAACATAAGAACTTGAGAAGAGGCCTGCTGGATCAGACTAGTGGTCCATCTAGTCCAGCATTCTATGTCACACAGTGGCCAACCAGTTCCTCTCGAGGGCTAACAACAGGGTGTAGAGTTTGCCTTTTTCACTGCTGGGTTGATACTTTCATTGAAGTATCTTCTAAAACCCCTAGATCCTTTTCCCTTTCAGTCTCAGCAAGTTCAGACCCATTAGCCAATACATGAAGCTGGAATTTTTTGTCCCAATGAGCATCACCTTACACTTACCAACATTGAACATTACTTTCCACATTGTTGCCCACTCACCCAATTTGTGGAGAACCTCCTGGAGCTCTTCACAGTCAGCTTGGTTTTCACCATCCTATCATGGTCACACCTGACACTGTCCAGTGAGGTCATGGCTTGAACCAGCACTGGGGGATTTCAGCTCACCAGTGATGGTTGTAAGTAAGATGCTACATCAGTATCTCTTCACATATTATATGCCAAAGAAATCCACCAAATGAAGACCTGTTGACTTTTGTGGCCATTTTCTGAGTCCCCTTAAAGAGCTGTCCTATGACCCAATCAAAACTCCACAAGTCCTGCCATTGAAAATACTGAAGTGTTATTTGTGAGGGGAAAGTGGCAAGAAGAGCCAAAAGATTCATTGAGAAAATTCTTCAAATGTGACTGAATTTTCTGTTTTGTAATGATGAGACACACAGACAGGGTACCAGGAGGCCAGGAATTGGTGTCTGTGTTGAGGGAGCGGGAATGAGTGGGGAGCAGAGGAAGAAGGAAGTTGAGCAGATGGGAGAGACAGAAGATGAAAAAGCGAGAGACAGAAGGATCATTTCTCACACTGGTCTAGCTCACTCGTCACATCAGGGAATGCAATATTATCTTTCCCATAACAGGCAATCTTGCTATTGCTTATATGATGTTGTTTGATAGGAGGTGGGTTGCTGATGAGCTTGAACATTCCGCTCAGCAATTGTGAGCAAGGAGGTGATTTTTGTATTGAGCGGTTTGGCTGTTCATGAGCAGCTTGAACTTCTTTGTTGGGTTACCTTCTGCATACTGAAACCTGTAGTTCAATTGGTAGGATTTCACACGTGCCATTCTTACACAAAAAAGTGTCCTTTTAAAAAGTCCTATGGTGCAGCATTGGGCCCCCTGTGGGAGAGGTCCTGTTCTGCCCAGCGCTGATAAGGAGACAGGCAGAACGAGAGAGCCCCTTCCCCCACCCCACCTCCATTCCCCGCAGAGGAAAAGTTTTTAGGAAATTTTATAGACAAGCCTTATAGGTGAGTGTTTAAAAGTTAGTTCTAAGCAAGCAGGCAGTCTTAGAAGCGAGACCCCCCCTCCAGCAGTTCTAGCAATAGATGAAAAGCTGAATCACACAACCATCCCTCAGCCCACCCACACAGATCCCCTCTTTAAAAGCAAGAGTTTTAAAGAAAGCAGTTTGCAAACAGCCTTTTTAAAGACAGACAGTGCGGCAACAGAATATACTTACTGTGGAGAGAAGAATGCCTCCCCCCCAAACTCCCCACCCTCCCCTACCCGCAGGGCCCTCAGGGAGGTGGGACTTCCGGTGGAGAGGGGGGAGCACTCATCAAATCTTGTCATGACAGAAGGTGGGTATTAGGTCCTCCTCTTATACATTCCTGAATCCTGCTGCTTAGAATTCCTAGACACTAAAATACATGGCATGATACTCTGGCAAAAGAGTTTAGAAGTTGCAAATGTCTGGTTTTTTTCATTCATTTCTCTGACACTCCACCTGCAGATGGCAGTCCAATGCAGGCCCCAAGCATAAGTGAAGGTAATGAATACACTTCATGGGGACCTGGACATTGATGGAGGCCCAGCTCTGGTTCCAAGCCCCTTACCACACTATGATCTATTTATGCTGTTTCATAAACAGACATTTTTTCCTTCACAACTTGCGAAATTGTTCAATATTAAAACCATGTGATTTTTTTTTTTCTGGTGCCCTTTCCCATTATGATAGGGTACACAGACCTGTTTATAACATTTGATGTTAAGCTCGGCTTTCTCCCTTCGCCATTTAGCCCTTTGAGCCTTGGTTGACTAGTTTGCTCTTTGCATCATCTGCTGTGGGAAGACCATCTGTTACTGCATCATCTGCTACTGTTAAAAAAAAAACCCAGCTGAAAATAGCTTCATGCAAGTGAGGACTCACACAAGAAGTTGTGTCATTTTAAGGGGCAGTGAAAAATCTTGGACACTTGGTGGCCAGAGGCTCAGTGACAGAACATCTGCTTGGCATGAAGAAGGTCTCAGGTTCAATCCCTGTGATGTCTAGTTTCAAAAGGAGTAGGTGGGAAGGGCTGTGAAAGACCAGGGCATTTTTAAAAAAAAATTGGAAAAAGAAGTGTTGGAACTCTCAAGAGGGAAATGAAGTTTTCATTCTGTATACTGAAAACTCATGAACTTTTAAAACATTTTAAAAAGAATTTTGTTGAAGAGGTTCCAGAACTCTGTTCCAGCACATTCCCCCTGAAAAAAGCCCTGTGAAAGACCTCCACCTGAGAACCACTGCCAGTCTGAGTTATAATATTGACCTTGATGGACCAATGGTCTGATTCAATATATGGAAGCTTCATGTGCTTATATGTGTTCATGTGAAGGCAGTGCATCCTATTTACTCAGCAGCAATTCTCCCTCTAAGCTGTGGAGTCTTGTGAGCAAAAATTCTACTTTTGAGCTACTGGTATTAAAGTTGTAAGTGATTGATTTGGCTACTGCATAAATTAGTTTGCTCTGGAGACATCCTTCCTGAGCGAAGACAAAAATGTGTGAGCCAGAGGCTAAAAAACTGCCAGCTGGCTCACACTAACTTAGCTTAGAGGGAACACTGCTCAGCAGTAGGGGAATTCCAACTGTCCTAGCTGGGGAGGCATGTTAGCCCACTATAGCAACAATCAAAGTAACCAAAACTGTAATATATTTTCTAGTGCAATCCTATTGTTTCCTTGTGATGTCAAGTTGCAGCTGACTTATGGCAACCCCAGAGGGTTTTCAAGGCAAGAGTCAAACAGGGGTGGTTTGCCATTGCCTGCCTCCGCAACCTGGACTTCCTTGATAGTCTCCCACCAAGTACTCACTGGGTCTGATCCTGCTTAGCTACCAAGTTCTGATGAGATCAGGGCATGCATAGTTATTCCAGTCTTAAACCATTGAAATGAATGGCTTAGACTGGAGCAACTCTGAGTAGGATTACACTGCGATTGTGGCATACAATTTCCTGGATTGTCCACCTGCTGCCCCGTCTAGTCATAAGACTTCTCTTTGGTTTCTGTTATCAGACTGACCGTGCAATTCTAAATGGAGTGACACTCTAAGTCCATTGAATGTGTTGTGTGTTTCCTTCGGATGGCAGAGAAAGAACTGGAGAGTGATGACGTATTGGCAATATTGGTTTGCCTTATGACCAGCTCCTACTACCATGATGTTGTGGACCTGTGCCCGTGGTGCTGGAAAGTGTTGTCAAGTCACAGCCAACTTCTGGTGACCCCGTAGGGTTTTCAAGGCAAGAGATGTCCAGAGTTGTTTTGCCATTGCCTGCCTTTGCATAGTGACCCTAGGCTTCCTTGGTGGTTTCCATCCAAATACTGACCAGGGCCAACCCTACGTAGCTTCGGAGTTCTGATAAGATTTGGATACTTAGGGCTATCCAGGTAAGGGGGGGGGACTGTGTTTAGATTCTCAGATTTGTAATTGAGCTGAAAGAACTCATACATAACAATATAAGAGACAAGGACCACTGCCAGCATATTGACAATGCAGTCCTGTGCAGACTTCTTCCAGTCAAAGTTAATTGATTGCACTGTCAGTCACCCAACTAGGATATTCTGTCTTCCAAATGCAAGTATATTTCAGCCTCTAAAACCCTTCATTGAGTCAGTTATTTCTAGTTATCCCAAACGTCCCCAACCTTCTGCTTTAGGGAACTTGTCAAAACACTTCCATCTAAAATCAACAACACGTTCTTCCAAATAAGACACATTATGCTGTGTTGGCAGGTGAATCTCTTCCCTGGCCTCCCTCCTCCCTTCAAGGAGAACGGCTCTCTCTTGCTCTCCCTCCTTTCCTCTCCCCCTCTGATGGCTAATTTTGATTCTGTCCTCAAAAGCAGGGATAAGCAAATGTTCTGAATTTTGTTTCCTTTTAAAATTCTGGTTGCTTTCTGTCAGCAGTTTTGATTCTCTGCATTTCACAGTTGATTTTGTCGATGGAGTGTTAGCCGAATTGCTTTATTTACAGCAATTGGCAATTTATAAACTGGTTCTTGCCAACTATACCAAGGTCCTGTTCCCACCAAAGGAGTCGAGGCTGGTGTTGTTAAAATAAAGGTCTCTTAAGATAATATAAATCTCATACAAACAGTACTGATACACTCACACATTCAATCAAGTTCCTTAGAAATACAGTATTAAAATAAGCACATTTGCATTAGCAGGTGGGGGTGATGATGGGTGATACTCATCTGTCTTCGCAGCTTGGTTGTTCCAATGAAGAACGGATGCGGAGAAATAGAAATCTAGGGAGAATTCACACACAACTAGAACCAGCCAGAACGTGTTGGTCTCTTGACTGCAGATCAAGAGATCAAAGTGGGACTTAAGAGGAGTAAAAAGCAGACAGTGGTGGTCGCGGGGGTTGCTAGCTAGGAAGGGCCAGGTGAATGGTCCTTACCTTTTATAGTGGATCCATTAGGTGGGAGGTAACTGTTCCAACCTGTGGACCCACCTACCTGTTAGTCTGTCCCAAAACTAATCCTATTGGTTGCCTATAGGAATGGGAGGTTATCTATCAGGAGTGGCCAATATTGAAATCTAATACCTTACTCAAAGAAGGGCATCTGGGCAGGTGTGAAAACCTTGACGTCAGGATGCTTCATTGTGGTGTTGATGAAGCTGGCCATTCCATTGTAAACCAAATTTCCATTTGGCAGGAAATACCAATGAAGGAACAAAGCAGTGATGTGTCGTACGTGACCACAAGTAATTCTGCAATGGGGGCTGTCTCTGCTCAAGTTTTTGTTTCTTACTGCTCACAATAATGGAGGTGTGTGTTTCTTCATCAGGCTGGCAACTGTGTAACTAAAACCTTATTCACGTGTAAGGCTTGTGCAGGCACCTTCTATGTGTTACATCACAACAGGTGACTTGAAATGTACAGTTCTCTAAGCCTATGTGTGTGTGGGCACAGTCCATTGTGTGTAGCAATAAATATAAGTCCATAAAGCAAATATCAAGTTCATTCTCTAACAGGAGAGCCAGTGTGGTGTAGTGGTTAGAGCATCGGACTAGGATCTGGGAGACCCAGGTTTCAATCCCCACTCTGCCTCAGAAATTCATCGGGGAATCTTGGACAAGTAATATACCCTCAATCTCACCTACCTCGCAGGGTTGTTGTGAGGATAACATGGAGAAGAGGTGCCTATTTCAAGCTACTTTGAGATCCCACTGAGAAGAGAAGTGGGGTATAATACTTGCTTTTATCATGTATGAAAGCTGTATGGATTTTACATGCCATTTATCTGTACAATGTATATCATTTTTATGTAGAACACAAAATGTCAATTCATTGACACACAAATAAAGCTGGTAGACTGTGCAGTATAGTAGTTGGGCTAGGACTGGAGAGATCCAGGTTCAAGTTGCCATTCAGTAGCGGTGGCGCAGGGAGTAACAGCACCTGCAGTAACATCTATAGCAAACAGCCATAGTGGCTGTTCGAATCCCCACTGCGGCCGAAGTGAGCTACCGGCCCCAGTCCCAGCTCCCGCCAACCCAGCGGCTCGAAAGTAATTGCAAGTAGAGAAATGGGTACCTGCCTTAGAGGCGGGGGGCACCCTCCTCCTGGTTCCGTGCCAGGAGGGTTGACGGTGACAATGGCAGTAAGAGAAGCAGCGGCGGCGAGGAAGAACAATGGCGTCTGGTGGACCGAAGGAGCGATGACGACATCGGATCGAGGCGGGACCGGATGACGCAACTGCGGAGCGACGCGGCGTGGCTGGAGCCTGAAGGGACGAGTAGCCGGGAACGCCGCAGTCCAGGAGCAGTGCGCATCAACGGAAGGTCCATCTGCAGCCCGCTGATGGTCGCCGCTCGCCGGAATGCTACAATAATGTAGGCCACTTGTAAACCGCTCTGAGACCCAGTAGGGGTCATGAGCGGTATAGAAGTCACATGTAAATAAATAAATACATTTTAAAAAGTTCATTGGGTGACTATGGGCAACTTTGAGCCCAACCCACCTCACAGGGAACCACATTTGTTGCCTTGAGCTTCTTGGAGGAAGGATGGGATAAAAAGACTGTAAAATGAGTGCCGGGAAAGAAAAGAAATGGAGTGGAAATAAAGAATCACTGGTTTGATTTGCACAAGACAGAACTGAAACCCCCCAAAAAGGAGATTACTCTTGTAAAGATAAAACATTCAAAATTCTGGCCACTCAAAAGTCACGATCCTCCAGTCTTTTGCCTTGCCACTGTTACTTCCATATGGTAGCAGTAAAGAAGTCCTTTGGCAGTGATCAAACCCAATCAAGTCATGGATGTCTCTGAAATTTTTGCCATCCCAAATACTGGAATTTTGAGATCCAAATTATTCAGTTCAGCTTCTGAAGTAGGCAGTGATGCATTAGGAATTCTTCAATCTTTCATGTTTATGTCTGGATTATGTACAGATTATTGGGCATGTGCGGCTTGTCGCCGTTCTTCATTCCTTCAGTTTTCAGGGGTGCATTTTCCCCTCCTTCTTCTCTGTTATCAGTGAGCAGCTGTCTTGATCAAACAGTGCACACAAAAGCAATCTTGGTGTGCTCCTATGTATGATTGCACCAAGACTGCCTGAGTGAATCTTTTACCAATGTGCAGGAGGATGTCAAAAGAATCTTAATACCATTTTGTGTACAGCCTAGTGTAGTGGTCAGAGCAACAGACTGGGAGAGGGAGACCAATGCTCCCTCTAAGCTGAGTTAGTGTGAGCTAGCTCACAGTTTTTTAGACTCTGGCTCACACATTTTTGTCTTAGCTCAGGAAGAATGGCTCCAGAGCAAACTAATTTATGCAGTAGCCAAATTGCTCACTCACAACTTTAATGCCAGATCCAGCTGGTCAGCCGTATGAAGCAGTACAACAAATTTAGAGTCCAGTGGCACCTTTAAGACGAACAAAGGTTAATTCAAGGTATGAGCTTTCATGTGCACACATACTTTATCAATTACATAGAATGGCAGACAAGGTTCAAACTTATAGCCAGAGAATGAACAGCAAATTAACATGCAACATGATGATGATCAAGATATGCAAAGTGACACTAAATAACAAGGTTACAAGGTCAGTTCCCAGCATTGGAGGTTGGGATGGAGCTGTGGTCCAGCTGGTGGTGACCTGGGCTTGGAATGGGCGCTACAAGCCCCAGGTTTGCTGGTGAGACAACTTGGCTGTTAACAATGCATTACTCAGTTCTAGGAAGGCATCAGAAGTTGGTGAAGAGCTCTAGGGAGGCAGCAAAACCTGGCATGGAGTTCTAAGGAGGTAATGGATGTTGGTGTGGAATGGTGGTCACTGCGGGGGTGACCTTGGCCTGGGATCTTGGACATGGGGTGCACTGGTGTGACAGCTGGGTAGCTGGCTGGGTGACCTTGGCCTAGAATGGGCATGGCACACCTCAGGTGTGCTGTTCTGGCGAAACTCTGAATCTGGTATGGCTATGCACTCCCTGTGCAGCCTGGAACAGGTGCTAGACATCTCAGAGGCGCGAGTAAAATGATGGGGCAGCCTGGGGGATTGCATGGGTTGTGACATGGTACTCCAGACTGAGGCTACCAGTGGAGCTCCTGACCATGACAGTCCTTTAGTCAGATGGGCTGGAACTGAGCTAGCTGATCAATCGGCGACGGAGCATCGAGGGCTTGGGAACTTCACTATGCCTGGATGCCCTGTTTTGTACCGATGGGGTTCACTTAACCTACTAGGGAATGAGGTTTGGGCTATAAGATATTAGGGAGGCCCTATGCATTTAGCTACAGCTGTAGGAGCATTGGTGGGAGATGGGCATCTGACGCCCTGCGCTTGTGGCAGTATCAGCATGGCGCCAGTTCCATTATCAGGAAAGCCTGCATGCCCATTTTCTTGAGTTTAGAGATCCTTGTAAGCAATCGTGACATGAGGGTCAAGTGGTATGCCCAGCCCGGGGGTACAGCCGGAGATTACCCTCACGCTCAGGGGGCAGGGGAGACCACCTCGGGGCATCTGCCCTTGTGGGATCCAGAGTCCTGTCATCCCAAGGTTACCAGTGGATCATCGACTGGCAGGTGGGTCAGTTGATGAATTGGAACCGGTACCCCATGCTGTGCCAAAGCAGACTACAGCTGTAACTAATAAAGTTGTGGCCAATTTTATTCCACATTTCTCTGAAAACTTTGAGTGTAGGTATATTATTTCAACTGAAGTGTAAACAGGCTTAAGATGTGGTCGGGTATGGAGGGCTTTAATGCCAGTAGCTCACAAAAAAGAATTTTTGCTTACAAGACTCCACAGCTTAAAGCACGGGTGTCAAACATGCAGTCTGTGGGCCCTTGGAGGGTTCCTATCTGGCTCACAAGGAACTGGCTGTCTCCTGCTTCTCTATCCAGTTCTGCTGCTGCATTGCAGCTTGCTTTACCAGACTCAATTGCACAGGAGAGATAGATAGGCAAGCTTCTGTTCCCTGCACTGGCTGAGATTCCTCCCCCTCCCCCCCTAGGGGGAGGGAGGGAACTAGCCAGAGCTTGCTTCCTGGCCAGACTGCCTCAACCACACAGGAGACACAGGCAAACCTTTCTTCTCCTCTATTGGCTGAAGCTCCTCCCCTTCCTCCGGCTTTGCTTTGCTCAGCTGCCTCAATCACATGGGAAATACAAAGCACCTGTAAGATCAGCAAAGTTTTATTCAATGTTGTCACAGGAGCTCGATGATGACCCGTCGCTTGCATCATCGCTCGAGCTCCCGTTGCTTCCTATCGTTGCCACGTTGCTGCGCCCCTCCCTCTCTGCCCCAGGAGAAATGGCCTCAGACACCTGGACGGGGGAGGGAGGTTACTTCACCGTCCCTACCGCCCCGTCCCTGCTGGATGGAGCTCCATCTCTCTCGGTGTCTGCTCTTCATCCAGGAGTCCTCCCCGGCCGTCTCCTTTCCTTCCCTTATATCCAGTGGGCCAACACCTTATCCACCACTTACTGAAAGGTGGCGGCAGCCCCGTTCAGACCGAAGGGCATGCGCTTGAATGGTACAACGCCCGTGGGGTCACAAACACGGTTTTCTCTCTGTCGGCGGGGGCCACCGGCACCTGCCAGTACCCCTTCGTGAGGTTCAGGGCCGAGAGATACTGGGGTGCTCCGAGTTGGTCTATCAGGATGTCCACCCGAGGCATCGGGTATACGTTGAAGGTTGCCATCTTTTTAACTTCCTGGTAGTCAACGCAGAAGCGAACTGACCCATCAGGTTTCGGAACCAGCACCACCGGGCTCCTCCATGGACTTTGCGAGGTTTCGATAACGTCCAACGCCAGCATGTCCTCGACTTCTTTGTGTATGGCTTCCCATTGCTTCCGTGGCAGTGGTCTCCATTTTGTACATGCCACTTGTCTGGGCGGCATACGGATACGATGGACGGCAGCGTTGGTGTACCCGGGACTCGAAGAGAAGACCCCCTTTGATGCCTGGAGGAGGCGCCTGATGTCCTCCCGTTATGTGCCTGTCAGGCCCTCATCCAGTATCGGTTCTTCTGTGGTGCCACCGGCTGTTGTCCAGGGTAGGTGCCCATCAAAGGGCTATCCCGGGTCCGTCGCGAGGAGGTCCTCGGTGTCATCCCCGGCTGCCTCCTGGTCAGCCCGCTCTCCCTGACGGGCATGTCATTCCTTCAGGTCGTTGATATGGATATGTTTCACCTGCCTCGGCCTGGGCCCACACTGCACTGCATACGTGAGAGGCCCTAAGGCGCAGACGACCGTAAAAGGGCCGATCCAAGGATCCTCCTGCGGCAGGGCCATCACTGCCCTAGACACTAAGATGCGGGTACCAGGTTGCAGGGTCCTTTTGCGGGTGCCCCGGTCATACCGCTTTTTTTGCTGTTCTTGAGCACCCTGGAGGTTCTCTTGTGCCTCCTGCCGGACATACTTGAGCCGCTCTCTTAGACGCTGCACATAGTCCCCGGCTGGAATGGCTTGCGGGGGCTCCGGTCCTGTCCAGTTGTCCTCCACTAGACTTAGGATACCCCTTGGCATGAGGCCATAGACAAGCTCAAAAGGGGAATACCCCATCGACGCCTGGGGGGTCTCTCAGAGGACAAAAACCAATGGGTCAATAAAGAGGTCCCACAATGTCATTTTTTCTCTGTACACTTTTCGTAGCATGGTCTTCAGCGTTTGGTTAAGTCATTCGACCAATCCGTTGGTTTGTGGGTAGTGGACTGCCGTCAGCAAACAACTTATCTGGAGCGCACTGAAGACCCTTCTTAGCAGTTGCGCGGTAAACAGCGATCCCTGGTCTGTAAGTACTTCGGTGGGAAGACCCACATGCACAACGAAGTGCATCAACGCTCATGTTACCGTGGCACTCTTCATGTTTGTCAGGGGAATTGCCTCTGGGTAGCGAGTGGCATAGTCCATAATGACGAGTAGGTAGCGTGCTCCTCGGGGGGTCCTGGGCAATGGGCCCATCCATTGCGATCCTTTCGAACGGGGTGCCTATGATGAGTAATGGGCTGAGTGGCGCTCTGGGAGCTTCGTGGTGTGCCATATGTTGGCACGTGTCACAGGAGCGGCAGTAATTCCGAACATCCTGGTCCACTGACGGCCAATAAAAGTGATCTAAGATTCTCTCTAGCGTGTTTTGTCGTCCTTGATGTCCGGCCCAGGGGTGGTCATGGGCAGCCTCCAGCACTTGTCTACAGAATTGTGACGGGACCAATAGTTGTCGCCATTCCCCCTACCACCATTCCGCCTCCTGCACCCAGACGCCCCCTCTACTACTATCCTGGGCAGCCACCTGCTGCACACCACTCCGTCACTTACCGTCACCCGGTCCCTCAAGGGGGCAAGGTCCTCATCATCCCCTTGTGCTTGCAGGAATTCCTGGCTCTGCCTCCACTGGCGGACCAACCTCGGGGCTCAGGGGTCGTCCGTGCTTCTTCCCTCTTGCGGGTCGTCTTCCGTGCTTCCTCCCTCTCAGGGATCATCCTCGGCGTCTTCCGCCTGGGCGGGGGCTGCAAAGTCTGCCCCTCCGGCTGCTCCTTGTCCCTCTTCCCTTTGACCCCTGGCCTCACCGACCCGTTGGAGTAAAGTGGCGAACCGCGGGGCATCCCTTCCCAATAAGATGGGGAAGGGTAGCTTCTCTACCTTGGCCAACTCCACCTCATGTATTTCCCCGAGGTATTGAAGGGGGGCTGCGACCACAGGGCTGTGGACCACGTGCCCATGCAGACAGGAGTTGGCCGTCCGTTTCAAGGGGGGTATTGCTGAATGGATCAGGTGCTGTTTCACCATGGACACCGAGCTGCCGCTGTCCAACAGAGCGGTGAGAAGACGGCCCCCTAGCCAGACCGGAACCATCCAGGCCGGCGCACGAGGGCGCTCGCTCAGGGCCTGCATAGCATACTCCCCGCTCCAATCACATTCCATTAGAGGACAGTCCCGGCGGTAGTGGCCCCACTGCCCACAGATGAAGCATGGCCCCTGCACCCCCGCCTGGACGGGGACGTCGGGGCGAGGGGTGTCCCCCCCTCGGCTGGCAGGGCCTGGGGGGTTAGGAAGCCATGTGGGGCTTGCTCCTGGTAGCGATCGGGCCCCTTGTAGTCGTGCTCAGCCTCCTTGGAGCCCTGCCCCTACTCCTCGGTGTGTGGAAGTGTCAGGCCCCGCTCGACTCGGGCCCTGCGTCGACTTTCCTCCATGGCTTGTCTCGCCCCGTGGAGGTCCATCTCGGTCCTCTGCCGCCAAAAATTTCTCCCACAGTTCCTGTGCCTCGCCTATTTTCGTGGGATGCCAGCAGGCCACCCACTGTCTGGCATGGGAATGAAAGATGTGTAACAGTTGTTCCACGATGACCAACTCTACGATTCTCTTCCCGTCCTCCGTGGTGGGCTGTAACCAGCGAGTTGCGGCGTCCCGTAAGGCTGCCATTGTCGTGCGTGGCTGAGTCGAGGGCGTTGCCATGAGGGTTCGAAACTGTTGCCTATAGGTCTCAGCGGAAACCCCGTAGCGGTCCAGGATGGCTGCTTTCAACTTGTCGTAATCAGCCGCGTCCTCCTTCGCCAGACCTCTCATGGCGGCTTGTGCTTCCCCGGTGAGATAGGGCCCTACCGCAAAGGCCCACTGAGCCTTGGGCCACTGGGACGCCTCAGCTAATCACTCAAATGCCTCCAGAAAAGCCTCGATGTCGTCTTCCGGTCCCAGTTTTGTCAATGAGGCCCAGGGCCCTCGTGCAAATGGGCTCAGCGGGGGGGTAGCCCTGCCCCCTTCCTCCCTGGGTTGTCAGGACTTGCTGCAGGTCGCGCAGCAGCACCGTCTGTGAAGCGTGTTGTTGTTCTGCCATGTCTTGCACCAACTGCGTCTGGTGCTCGGCTAACCATCATCCAAATTGGGACAAATCCAGCGTCGGGGGGTTGAGCAGGTTGTTGTGCGGTGGCCACCGCAGCCCTGGCTAGTCCCACTCCTTCCATCTCCCTGGTTGCCAACCGTGTAGTCGTCCCAGGCGTGCACCGCGGAGTCCACCCAGCGGGGGCGGGGATGTGCAGGAGGGGGCGCATCAGGGGCAGGGCGGTGCCCGCATTCTCCACCACGCTGTCACAGGAGCTCGATGATGACCCATCGCTTGCATCATCGCTCGAGCTCCCGTCGCTTCCTACCGTTGCCACATTGCTGCACCCCTCCCTCTCTGCCCCAGGAGAAATGGCCTCAGACACCTAGACGGGGGAGGGAGGTTACTTCACCGTCCCTACTGCCCCGTCCCTGCTGGATGGAGCTCCCTCTCTCTCGGTGTCTGCTCTTCATCCAGGAGTCCTCCCCGGCCGTCTCCTTTCCTTCTCTTATATCCTGTCCCCCCAGTTCCCATCGTGCCATGCTCCTCCCGGTGCTGTACGCCTCCCCTGGCCCCGCCCCCTACAAAGCCATAGACGCGGCTCCTCGGGCGGCTCCCTGTCTCCTCCCAGCCCCTCCCTTCCATGCCGCTGCGCTCAGCAGCGTGGGCGCGCCCTCGCGCCAGGTCTGCGGCCCGGCGTGGTCGACTCCATCCCTCCCTGCTGCCATCTCCCTCCTGTCTGCCCAGGGCCCTGCCCAATGCCTGGGAGCACGGCGGCGCCGTCTGCCCCCCTGACCCCGTCTTCCTCCCAGCTGTGAGTCACTGCGTCAGCGTCGGCTGCACCTCCTCCTTGTTGTACGGGCCATCTTGGAGGGTGGTGTCTCAACCTGGCCGGTGCCCTCAGCTTCCTCCACAGCTCGTCCGCTCTCCCAGGTGAGTGTTTGGGGAGCTACGGTCCGTCCCATCTTTGGTGGGGGAGGGCTTTGGGTGGGGGTAGGAGTCCCGTCCTCGGGACAAATGTATGAGCTTTTTTGTTCTTTGCTACAGTGTGTGTTTTGTTGGGCTCATTATGCCAGGGTTCTCCTGGGTGCAACTGGGTTCTCCTCCTTTTTTTCATTGTATTCATGCCCTCATAATCCAGTCTTTCTCAGTAGGAAAGCAATATGAACTATTTAGATGAGGTGAGGTGGATTAGGCTGAGAGTGTGTGTCCAGACAAAGTTCACACAGCACATTCCCTTGGTAGACTGGGGTTTTTTAATCTAGACTTTCCAGACAGTAGGCTGATACTGACCACTATACATTGCTGTCTCTCTGTTCTTGCACTTCCTCATAGGAGTTGTAGTTATTTCTCTGGGGAAGACTATAGTTTTGTAGACAAACAGCCCTCAGTGTGTGTCAGGATGCCTTCTCATGTTCTTGACCAGCACATGAAGCAATTTATGTACAAAAGCTCACAATGTCTAAAGCCATTTAATGTTTTCCCCTGGGTCCTAGGCTCAGAACACTGTCCATAAATCAAAAGTAGGTTTGCAGCTTACAGATACATTCCTGAATAGTATACTCAAGATTGCTACAGCACAGACATTTTGATGCAATAATTCAGAGCAAGAGATGTCAGTTATCAGAGACTGTTAAATAAACAAAATATTGCTAAAGTGTTAGTGTTTTAAGTATGTGTTATTTAAAGTTTTAAAAAATCTTTATTTGTGTTTGTGTCCTTTATAAAGTTTATATATCTGCTACTTGGCATTATATTTTATGACACACATGGCCTAGACCAACGAGGTCTCATCTATGTCAGATCCAACCCTCATAACAAGTGAGTTTGACACCCCTGGTTTAGAGGGAGCACTGAACCCAGGTTTGAATCCTCACCCTGTTATGGGTGACCATGGAATAGTCCCACACTCTCAGCATAACCTACCTCACAGGGTTATTGTGAGGATATGCTGGAAGAGAAGAGAACAATGTAAGCCACTTTGGATCCCCACTGGGGAGAAAAGAAGGAGGAGGAGGAAGAGGAGGAGGATGAATTGAATTTATACCCTGCCCTTAATTTGGAGTCTTAGAGCGGCTTACAATCTCCTTTTCCTTCCCCTCCCCACAACAGACACCCTGTGAGGTAGATGGGGCTGAGAGAGCTCTTTCGAGGACTGCTCTTGAGAGAACAGCTCTGAGAGAACTTGTGACTGACCCAAGGTCGCACCAATTTCTGTCAGGTTCAACAGCAAGTAAATCTCCACACACGATTCCAGGGGAACATTATGCTTTATTAGATTACAGGTCCATTGCCATGATCTACAGGGATATTGTTAGGAATGACAATGGATGCATCCCTTCATATAGCGTGATGCTGCAAATGGCTAAGCAAATTAAATCCAAGCGCACGTGGGAATTCTCCCGGCGGGAGGTTACATAATGAACGGGAGAGTCTCCGTGCCTCATGAGAGCAGAAAGATTCACACCAACGGTGGAACACAGGCCCTCCCTCTTCCTCAAGATTAGTCAGATAACCCAATCTGGCAGCACCAGTTCGCACAGTCTCAGGAGCGCCTCCCTATCACTGTTTACAGCAAGCAAGCAAGCAAGCATGTGCCGTAGCACCAGAGTCAGGAAAGGAAACATACACATGAAATATGGCAGCTAGCTGACACAGCTGCATGTGGAGAAGTGGGGAATCAAACTCGGTTCTCCCTAGGCTTACCAAATTCCGGCGGGGGAATTGTATTTCCTGGCAGGAGCCTCGCCGCGGGGACAGCTGCACACGCTGCACCCGCCGTTGCCAGGATGTGACGCTCCGCGTCGCTCTGGCAATGGGGCTGTTTGAGACTCCTTTGGGTAGTGAAGGGCGGGGTATAAATCCAATCTATTAATATGATTTTATTTTATTTTTTGGTTTGTATACCACCCTCCCTGCAGACGGGCTCAGGGCAGTTCACAACAATCTCAGTACAATATCATTAAAACAACAATTAAACAACAGTTAATAAAACCATGAAATACCATGTAAACAATCTAGATCTGATGTCAATTCAGCAATATTGATGTTTAAATCCAGGCCACCGATATCGATTCAGCAGTACCGATGTTAAGATCCAGGCCACTGAAGGGGAGATAGCCAGGAGGGAAACAGGACATCCACCGCCTCAACCAAAAGGCTGGTGGAAGAGCTCCATCTTTTAGTTCCTGCAGAGCTGTACTAGATCCCACAGGGCCTTGATCTCATATGGGAGCTCATTCCACCAGGTGGGAGCCAGGGCTTTTTCGGTCGAGGCTAGTCAGAGGCTAGTTGAGGCTAGTCAGACGTTCCTGGGGCCAGGGACTGCTAGAAGATGTTGATTCATAGACCTCAATGTCCTCTGGGGCTCATATGGGGAGAGGCAGTCTCAGAGGTATGCTGGCCCCTGGCCATATAGGGCTTTAAAGGTAAGCACCAGCACCTTGAAATTCAATACGCAGCCAGTGCAGTTCATGCAGCACTGGGTGGATGCGAGCCTGCACTGGCGTCACCGTCAACACCCATGCTGTCACGTTCTGCACCAGCTGCAGCTTCTGGAGCAGGGACAAGGGCAGCCCCGTGTAGAGAGAGTTACAATAGTCCAGTCTGGAAGTGACCATTGCATGGGTCACTGTAGCTAGGTCTCGCGGGGTGAGATAAGGGGCCAACTGCCTGATCTGTCTCAGATGAAAAAAGACCGACCTGGCAGTGGCAGTGACCTGGGCCTCCATAGAAAGGGAGGCACCCAAGAGCACCCCCAGACTCTTCACCCTCGACGTTGGCACCAATGGCACCCCATCAAAGGTTGGGAACCTGATTCCCTGACTCAATCCCCCATGGCTCAGGTACAGGACCTCCATCTTAGATGAATTTAGCTTCAGTCGGCTCTGTTGCAACCATCCATCCACAACCTGTAACACCCCATCCAGATCACATGGGGCCGCATCCGGGCAGCCATCCATCAGTAGATAGAGCTGGGTGTCATCTGCATACTGGTGATGACCACCCCGCCCATACCCTCGGATAATCTGGGTGAGGGGGTGCATATAGATATTGAACAACATGGGGGACAACATGGAAGACTTAGGATTCATCCTCAAGCAGCAAGAAGGGTGGGGCAGTCAAGTCCTCTCAGACTCTTCAATCAAAGTTTGACTTTTTGCTGGTCAAATATCCCTCAATAATTCCTCATTAACCTTTGGCATGGACATCTCTGCTGCCAAGCAAATTCTGGCTGCCTGGGCCCTTGCAGGTTCCTGCATCCTATGGACAGCTCCTGCACATGTGAGCTCTTATGCTAGAGCTCAAATGACTGAGGGCTATGGTTGTCCACTGCAAACCCTGCCCTCCCCAGGCTCCACCCCCCATATCCAAGAATTTCCCAACTTGAAGTTGGGAACCCTACTGAGGACCAGACTACAGAAGACTTTTTTAACAGGTCCTGTCTGGGTTCCCTGCGTCCTACCACTAGGAGTGGCCAATTCCCCAGGCCCGATTCACTTTCCTCACAATCACATAGTTATTTGTTATCTGGAGAAAATGTCTGCTTTGGAGGGTGGACTTGATGTCATTGTATCCTGCTGAGGTCCCTCCTTTCCCCAAATCCCACCCTCCCCAGGCTCCACCTTCCCAAATCTCCAGGTATTTCTGCACCCAGAGCTGGCAGCCCTATCTGCATGCCACCAGGTGCTCTCCGACTGAGCTCCAGCTTTTCCTTCTAGTCTCCCCAAAGCTGCAATGTTGAGCTGAATCCCAATTATGTTCTGTCACGAGTGCCTCAGGAAGATAAGAAACAGCTGCCTCCACTGAACATCTCCCTGCCTTAAAAACCTCATAAGGAATAAGAACCTTCCTGTCAAGGGCCAACCACCGTGAAGAGTAACTCCTATCTTTTAAGCCTAAAAATAGATTCCAACATTTGCTCTCGGGGCTCTGGCTCGGAGGTTGTTTACTGTTGCTAATTTCTCATGGTCTTAAAAACAGCTTACTTTTCCTAATGCTTGACACTCTAAGATGGCTCAAATCCAGATTCCTCTAAAAAAAAAAGAAGGAAGCAAATGGATGCCTCACATATTACAAGAAAGTGGATGTGGAGACCAGAAATACAGGAGATGTTATAATGTCGGGAGTGGACCCAAGTTGATCAGAGCAATGACTTCTTTTTCTACAGGAAAACTCTGCATTTCCAACAGCAGACAGACTGGGAGTGACGTGTGTGTGTGTGTGTGTGTCTCTGTGTGTGTAAAGAACCCTGAAGTGGCAGCCATCTCATGGCGACTGCAGCAAAGGGGCTTTCAAGGTAAGTGAGAAGTACCTTTAAAGGGTCTTTTTGGGAGCAGGGTGGGGGCTGTGGCACTAATTTCCCAGAAAGTGGGGCGACAACACGAGCCTGAATCCTAAGCAGTGAATCACCACTGATAAATCAGCCCCACGTGTGCTGCGGCCCCTCCCCGCTTGCAAAAAGAACAGAGCTGTGAATGGCAGCAGCCCCTCTCCCTTCCTG
>NW_015163607.1:1577550-1593793 GCF_001447785.1 Gekko japonicus
GGCCCCTCCAGCGGATTAGCGGGCCATGTGCTCCCCGCAGATCAGCTGAAGCCCTTTAAATCTTTGCAGGAGGGGAGGGAGGGGGTGGCTGTGGGTGGCCACAGCTTGGGGCATCCCCATCCACCCCCAGAATGCCCCCCAGATCCCCCCATCAGAGCGACAAGGGGACCTGGCAGCCCTAGCTCCTCTGAGCAGTGCTGGGCAATGGAGATATTATAAAATGGCGACATTCTCAATGAGCTATTTCAGTTACAGCTAATACCAAGCTCTCTATTATGTCTTTTCAATGGGGGGGGGTGTGATCTCCTCCCTAAACATATGCAAAATAGTGGGAGAAAAAATAAAGGCTTAAGAAAGCATGATCAGGGGGTTCCTATGGGAACTGCTAAATTTGGTAAACTGAACAATTTATCAAAATTCCAATCTTAAGTATAAAAAACTTGAAAAAAAAAGTATAAAAAACTTGGAGACCAGTTGTTAAGTGTATAATGGATATTTTGGGAATGAGCACTTTAGATTTTGATTACCTGTCTTTGTAATGAACTTACTGATAATAAAAGTGTATCATTTCTCTTTCATGTATGAGATGTACAGTTATATGATTAGTTACTGTATATTCACATGCATAAGCTGATAAATTGTGTTTGGAGGAAAGGCAAGGGGATAGTTTGGAATGGCCCAAGCTTATTTAGAAGCAGAGCCAAAATTTAAAGGCATTTGAGCTTGGCTCTTAATACACTCATTATTTCCAAACTCTGTTTTGGAGGATTTTTCCAACCCCCTCCAATTCTAAAATTCAACTACACTACTGTTTTGGAATACGGCATGGCTGCATAAAAAATCGGTATCACAACCATTTCTTATCTAGAGTATTCTGAGAAAATCATGCATAAGCATCTATATGCGCCCCCCCTCACCCAGCTGGTCTGGGGGTTTGGGCTGGGTTGTCACCAGTATGCTGATAACACCTAGCTATATCTGATGATGGATGGACAGATGGACTCCACCCCAGATGTTTTGACCAGGGTGTTAGACGCTGTGGCTGGTTGGTTGCTTCAGAGTTGGCTGAAGTTAAATCCATCGAAGACAGAGGTCCTGTCTCTGAGCTGTGGGGGGATGAGTTTGGGAATTCAACTCCCAACCCTTGCTGGGGAAACACTGATGCCGGCACCGACGGTGAGGAGCTTAGGAGTGATGGTGGATGCCTCATTTTCCATGGAGACTAGGGTTGCCAGGTCTGGATTGGAAAATACCTGGAGACTTTGGGAATGGATCCAGGAGATGATGGGATTTGGGGAGGGGAGGGGCCTCATCATGGTACAATACCATAGAGTCCACCCTTCAAAGCAGCCATTTTCGCCAAGGGAACTGATCTCTGGCAGCTGGAGATCAGTTCTAAAAGCAGGAGATCTCCAGGCCCCACCTGGAGGCTGGCAACCCTAATGGAGGCCCAAGTCATGATGAGCATTGCCAGGTCAGCCTTCTATCATCTTCAACTGATCAGGCAACTAGTTCCTTACCTTTCTTCCCACAACTTATCCACAGTGATCCACACAATAGTCACCTCCAGAATGGATTACTGCAACTCACTCTAACAGGGCTGCCTTTGACCCTAACCCGGAAACTTCAATTGGTTAAAATGCAGCAGCATGCCTCCTGTCTGGGTCATCTGTGCAGACACACATGCAGCCAGTGCTGCGTCAGCTGCATTGGCTTCCAGTTGTGTACCAGATCAGGTTAAAGGTTATGGTATTAACCTTCAAAGCCCTATGCGATCTGGGGCCATCATATCTGCAGGACCAGCTCCTCCCATATGTCCCCTGGAGAGCCTTGAGTTCCTCGGAGCAACATCTTCTGGTGGTCCCTGGCCCCAAAGACATCCACTCAGCCTCAACCAGGGCCAGGATCTTTTTGGCCCCAGCTACAGCCTGGTGGAATACAACCGGTAAGATCAGGGCCCTGCAGGACTTATTACAGTTCCGCAGGGCCTGTAAAACGGAGCTGTTCCGCCAGGCCTTTGGTTGAGGCATTTTTTTGGCCTCTCCTGCTTCATCCCATTTCTTTCTTTCTGTAGGTAGACATACTATCGATGGGGTTTGATGACCACCTGCTCAACTTTTGGATCCTTCTGTGCATGGACTGCAGGTGCACCCAGGGCTTTGGGGATTGATTGTCATCTTAGAGATTCTAGATATGTTGTATTTTAAATTGGACTTCTGTAGTCATGCCAGCCACATGACCACGGAAAAGTCTTCGGACAGCGCTGGCCAAAAATTCTACTTTGTGACCTACTGGCATTAAAGTTGTGAGCAAGTGATTTGGCTACTGCATAAAGCAGTTTGCTTTGCAGATATCCTTTTTGAGCTAAGACAAAAATTTGTGAGCTGGTGGCCAAAACATTGTGAGCTAGCTCACACTAACTCAGCTTACAGGGAACATTGGCGCTGGCTCTTCAGCTTGGAAATGGAGATGAGCACTGCCCCCTAGAGTTGGATTTGACTGGCTTTCAAGCAAGGGAAACCTTTACCTTTACTTTATTTTAATTTAACTGTTTTAATGGGCGGGGGAGGGTGGGATAAAAATGTGATAAAATAAATACATAAGTAAGTAAAAGTGATTATGGCTGTCCCATCCTCTGTGTCTCCCACAGCCTGTTTCATATTTCACCTATGTGTGATGCATTAGGACCTATGGCAGATATAAAAATAGACATTTTACAAAGTGAAATAGATATGATCTATAGATCATATCCAGAATTTACAAGGAAAAATAATCTGCCTGGGGAAGTGATTATAAGATTCTCTAGAAGACGTGAGAGATCAAATTCTGAAAGCGACAAATGGATCTACCTTGAAGATCAAAGACAAAGAAATAAAAGTATTAAAGGACATCCCATTTGAAATAAGAAGGAAGAGGAGGAAGTACAGAGACTTGGTGATATTTTTAAAAAAGAAAAACATCCCCTACAGATGGTTAGTACCCGAAAGTACAATGTTCAAATTTATGGATGGGAAAGAAAAAATTGACTCTGTTGAAAAGGCATTAGAATTTCTACATCTACATAGTCGTCCATCAGGAGAAGTTGAAGCTGAGAAAGAAGGCAGCACCAAAGGCAGCGAAGAAGGAGAAGTGGCAACTTCAGATGAGGACTCAGACTCTAAATTAGGGGCAGCTGCCCCGAAGACAAGCTATCGTTTGAGAAAGCCAAAGTATAAAAAATAAGATCATACTCTGAAAGCTCTTAAAACTATTGTTATAAGTCTTATATTGCTTTTTTAGAAGTAGAGGTGTTTAAAGTCATATTATTAGTATAAATTGATTGTCAGATCACATTAAATGAAATTGAATTGAATTATGTGCTATAAGCTAAATTTGCTAAGCAGTTTGTATGAGTTTTAATGGGTTTTCTTTACTTTTACCAATAGTATGTAGTTCCCTGCCCTGATTTGAAAATCAGGGTGCAGTTTTTATAGTTTGTAGTTTTTAGAAAATGCAAATTAAAAAAATCCCCTACGGGGGGCACACAAAAAAAGAAGAACCCACTTAGGTCTGGGAGACCCAGGTTCAAATCCATGCTCCGCCATGGAAGTTCACTGGTTGTTTGGAGCCAGTCACACACTCTCAGCCTAACCTACCTTACAGGATTGTTGTAAGGATAAAAAAGGAGCAGAGGCAAATGAAAGGGGAGAAAGGCAGGGTATGAATCAAGGAAATCAATCAATCAATTAGTTAATTAATGTGGATAGTACTGATTGTGGAGGGCCTTTTGCACACAAGTGGCACCTGACCTAGAACTAAGGATGAAAACTGGGGGGGGGGGATGACACCCCTCCAACAATCTATCATGCAGTTGTATTCGTATAAATGTTACCCACAAAGGGGGTAATAGTACATGGCATCTAGACTATGTGCCCAAAGCCTGAAAGGAAAGCGTACCACTTCTTAGAGCTCAAAGCATGTAACCTCATCCCGAGAATGCTCTCATTTTGACTACAACCACAATATTTAGCATTCTAATTAAATCAACAGCTGCATCGCTTCTGACTTGGACGCTAAACTAATCTTCTTCAGGTGCTCTCCAATCTCATGTCCAATCTGTCATGGCAAAGGAGCAGAAAATCATGCTGTTGCGTTCCAGTGACATAATTCATTTATTCATGTTGGCTGTCGAGACGTTCATTTATAGCTCCTGCACGCTGGAAGAGGGACGTATCAGCCAGGATTAAGATAAACTAAGGCCATAGGTAGTGCTGCACTGCTCTTCACAATAAGGTGCTTGAAACTCAAACACAACCCACGCTTGCGAGGCCTATTGCCTCTCAAGTTGAGCATTCTGCACTCTGCTATTGATGATTTGTTCATCATTTAAACAAGAACGATTTCAAGTGTGCTTGCATCTGTTCACTTGATGGGATTCATTGTCACGCAAGCAGCCAGAGAGTAGCCACTGCTGGTGCATGCTCAGTTGAGACTGCTGGGATTGATAGGAACTGTGGCTTCGCTGGCCTCAAAAAAGCTTCAAACAGCACAATCCTCATAATCTCAGGATGCAGATTAGGCAAGGATTGATAGTTTTCCAAAGCCAAGCTTGAGTGTTACTCTGGTCTTTCTATCTCTCATAGGGTTGACAGTCTTCAAGTGGGGCACAGAGTTCTCCCAACATTACAACCTATCTCTAGATGACAGGCATCAGTTCCCCTGGAAAAAACAGCTGCTTTGGAGGCTGGTCTATATGGGATTGTTCCCTGCTGAGGTCCCTCCCCTCCCTAAACTCTGTCCTCCCCAGGCTCCATCCTCAAAAACTCCAGGTATTTCCCAGCCCAGAGCTGGGTTTCCAAAGTCTGCTTCCAAACTCCAGACCAAAACTCCAAGTTGTGTATAATAGGAGGTAGTTGGGTCAGTACGCATGGAGTTATATGTCCAACTTTTTAAAAATGTTTTTGAACCACAATTTTGTTTCTTTTCTGCCACCCAAAGCATTTTACAAAGCATACAAATGAATAGGGAAAGAGGAGGGCAGGTGATTCTCTCGTGTGCCTGCAGATCTTCCTTCCAGCTCCAAGCTACAGCACTTGGGCTAAGAGCCAAGGGCCTAGTGGCCTTTGGCTCCTGCCCTTTGGCTCACTAGGGATGGGAATGAACCAGGAAAACATGGTTTGATTTGGTTCATGGTTCGTGGTGGACCCATAACCAAAGCACAAACCAAACCAAACTAAAATGACCTCAAACAAACTGAACCAGTTTGTGAATTGGCAGAATACACACACACCTCAGTGTGCAGAGGATCTCCAGCTGACTCTCCTCTACCTGCCCAACAAGTTTGGTGAGGATTGGACTTAGTGGGTCTGAGTTATGGCCCCCCAAAGAAGGTGCCCCCAGGAAAGTGCTTTTGTGGAAATGTTGGGCACAACTTCAGGAGTGTATGTAACAGACTCTGTGCAAGCTAGAGGCATCAAATTCAAAGTGGACCTCTCTAGGATGCCCTCCAAGTTATGTACAGATTGGACTTGAGGATCTGAGTTATGTCCCCCCCCCCAAAAGAGTTATGCCCAAGGAAAGTGCTTTTGGGGAAATGTCAGGAACAGCCTCAGGAGTATATAAAACGGAGCCGGTGCAAACTAGAGGCATCATACTCTCAGCAGACCTCCTGGGGATGGCCAACCCCCTTCTCCTGCAGGTCCAGAAGCCACCTGCACTGTTGCAGGTGGCAGCATCCCTGGGTCCTGTTTACTAACCATGGACAAGAGGATAGCTGTGTACGGCCAGCCCCCCCCCCCCGTGCTGCCTGCCTGGGCCCAGGAGCCATCTGTACTGTTGCGGGTGGCCACGTCCCCAGGACCTGCTCTCTCTCCATGGCCACAATGATTGCAGAGCATGGCTAACCCCTCTCCTTCCCTGCCCTGCCTGGGCCCAGGAGCCACCATCAAGATGACTGCAGGGAGGACTGCTGGTTTGTGGATTAGCGATGGCGGTTGCTCTCCCCAGACCTCGGGGGAGCGATTAGCACACCAGTGGTATGGAGGGGTGCTACCTCAAGTGGCATCCCCACAGAACCTTTGCGTTAGGCTCCAGGCCAGAGGGCTTTTGAGGGGTAGCCTCTTCGATGGCTCGATGCCAGAGATTAGAGGCTTCCCTCCGCCCTGATGGTCCTGCCACTGTGTGGCCTTTGGGCACAAGCTGATTCAACCAGGACAAGCGCTGGAGATCGAGCGGAGTATCAAATGCTGTGAGTGAGGTCAAAGAAATGACTAACAATGAATGTGAGTTCAAAGTAAATGGAATATTTTAAAAGCGAACTACACCCCCCCCCCGTGGGAAAAGCAGAGCGCAAAGAGGGACGCCTCTAATGTGAATGGACAGATAAATGTAACGGAGGGGCTGGGGGGGGGAAATAAGAAGTGACCTTGTTTTGAGAGACTTACGTGAGCGCCGACATTGAGGTGATGATTTTTGGAGCCCGTGAGAAGCGGTTTGGAATTGTAACCAATCATATAAAATGGCAACATCGCAAAAAAAGTTTAAAACGAAACCAGCGGGTAGTCAGAGCCCAAAACTGGAAGAGGGAGCAGACGTCATGAAAATGTTAGCGGATATGCTTAAGCCGGTGATGGAGCAACTCGATGGTATTAACCAGCATCTGACCTGGATGAACCAAAATTTTGCATTACAGCAGCTCCAACTGGCAGAAATGGAGAAGAAGGTGGAGCACGTGGCTGAGAGAATCACAGAGATAGACACCACAAATAAAAAATTGAAGAAAAGAATGGGGGAAGTTGAAACAAAACAAAACTTCCAAGAAAACCGTTTGTTACAGCTACAAATAGAAAAAGCTAACATGATTCTCAGATTCCAGGGAGTTCCTGAATTGGAAAAGGAGGATCTGAGGAAGTTACTTAGCGAGATTATCGCTCCAGCATTAGGCTCAACAGCGGATGAAGTAGTAAAAGAGATGGGGACTGCCTACAGGGCTTACTCCAATTACATTAAAAAAATAGCCTGCCTGGAGAAATTGTGTTCAGATTCTCAAGAAGACAGACCAGAGATGCTATTTTAAAAGCGACGTCAGCAACTCCACTGAAACTGGGGAATACAATCATTAAGACTTTGAAAGATATTACATTTGAAATTCGTCAAAAGAGGAAAAGCTATAAGGATTTGATTTCTTTACTTCAAAGCAATGGAATTTCGTACAGGTGGGCGATCCCTGAGTGTGTCATCTTTAAAATCAACGACAAAAGAGAAAAGATTGACTCCCTTTTTAAAGCCAAGGAATTTTTGAGACGTCAGTTGGGATCGGAGGAAGAATCCAAAGATGAAGAATCCAAATCAAGTGACTCTGCCACCTCTGGAACAGATGAGGACTCTGCTGTAGAAATGGGTGTGGGTGCGACAAAAGTTACATATGATTTCAGAGATAGAAAACCAAAGTAAAGGCAGAAGGACTCTGAAAATTGCCTTTTTGGAAGCAAATAAAAAGAAGATGCTTAGAAAGTTCTCTCATACTAACTAACATACTAACACTGAAGCTGAGAAAAACAAGAACTCTACAAGTATATTGTTGTCCTAACACTTTAATTAATAGCATTTAGTTTAACACGGATATGATCTCCTCCTCTTGGGTTTTTAGTTTAGTGTGGTTATCTTTCCTTTATCCATAGATGTAGTCCCCTTCCCATATATTTTCTTTGTAGTTTTCATAGTCTTATAAAAATAATTAAAATATCCCCTCGGGGATTTTAAAAAAAAATGACTGCAGGGCATGGCCACCCCACCCAACCCTCGCTGAGCCACCTGCACTGTTGCAGGTGGCTTTGTCCCCAGCCCTCATTCACCCTCTGCCTTTAAGATGATTGCAGGGTATGGCCAACCCCTCTCCTCCCCCAGGCCCAGGAGTCACCCACAACAATGGAGGTGGCTTGGGACCCTGACACTAAGAAGACCCAGACCCAACAGTGTTGAAAATGGAAGAAAAATGTGGAGGTGGCTTGCCCCCTCAAGAGAACAGAGAGAAAGGGAGAGAGAAATGGAGGACCACCCAAACTCCCAAACAAAACCCTGGAAACAGCCTTGGTCATACATAGCAATCACCTTGACATTGGTGCAAGTGAGAGGCTGGTTCAAAGCCCTGAGTCCACCCAACACCCGATGCCCAACAGGAAAGAGCAGACCAAAAGCAGAATGGGGTGGCTCAAACCTGCTGCCAACATCCTATTCCCAGGAAGAGTTGGCCATGCACAGCTATCTTCTTGCCAGTAGGCTGAGTGAGAGGCTGGCTTGAAGACCACCCCAACTCAATGCCTAACAGTAAAGGCTGTAACAAAACCGGAATGGGGTGGGTTGGCCATGCACAGCTATCATCTTGAGAGTGGCCCAAATGAAAGGGGATGGCTGTCAGCTATGCTGCCATGATGTTTATGGGCTGGGGTTCCTTTGCCTGACCTGTGTACCAGCCGCTGCTGCATTCCTTCTTTGCTTCTGTAGTACTTCATTATCACTGACCTTGTAGATTGCATGTGTAGTGTCTGGGCATCATGTAACCGTGGGATAGCTTGGGATAGCTTTCGATTCCCAGCTTCGGCCCTAACGGCCTGGGGCCCCTTCTCCCACGCACGGGAGTCAGGTCAATTGGCCTATGAATGGGGGGGGGGGTGCATACAAATACCCTATATCCCATTGTAGAAATGTTGCCATTCTTAACAGTGACTGTGTTACTGCATCTACAGCTCTGCAATAGAGTATAACCTTTCTGACAAGCGTATACTCAGTTGTTGGCTGTGGAACCTGACATTTATTTATTTTTTTATTTATTTACATTAGACTTGATATCCCGCTCTTGTCCCATGGCTAGGGTCTCAGAGCGGCTTACAGGGTTTCTGGTGCTAATCACCTGTGTTCCTAGCTAGGGCCACAATGTATGAAGGGGGGGGTGGGACAACCTACCGGCACCCCCTCTGTGGTGGCTATTGCTGTTTCTCCGTTGGCTCGGCATGGTCGGGTCTCCTGGTCCAGCGGGTTGTTCTTTCTCTGGCGTTCTCTGGCGTCTCCGTCGTTCAGTGGTGGCGATCTCCTCCTTGGGCGCACAGCTCCGCCTACTTTCCGGCCCGGCTACGTCCTTTCCGGCTCTGCTGAGCCGGAACTCGGCATCTGCGCACGCCCCTTTCTTCTCTCTTCACGGCAGCCCTCGGTGCACTCCTTCTCCGCCGCCAGGGATCGCTCAAACGCGCACACAGGGTGCCCCCCACCCCTCTAAGGGTGGGTACTCATTTACCTACTTGCAATTAGGTTGCTTTCGAGACCGCTGGGTAGGCGGGAGCTGGGACGAAGGTCGAGAGCTCACCTCGACCGCGGTGGTACTCGAACAGCCATAGTGGCTGCTCAGGTGATGTTACAGTGCAGGCGTTTAACTGCCTGCGCCACCGCTCTGTTAAGAATCCATCATTCTCTATCTGCGCACACATTCTGTTAAGAATCCATCATTCTCTATCTGCGCGCCTCTCTCAACCCGAGATGAGCGACGAAGAGGAGAACCAGATTCCCACCATGACGGGGGAGGAAACTCCCAGTACCCAGACGGAGGTACCGGTGACCACCACGCCGCCGGTGACTGTCCCAAAAAAAGAGGCGGGGACCATGCCAAAGATGACCTCAACCCATCTGTTCCTGACCCCCCACCGGCCCGAGACACCGACCCGGACAAGGATATCGCCCAGGCATGCTGCACTGGAGCCATGGCCAAGATGTATGTGCTTGGCATCCGTGGGGGGGGGGTTCCCCCTTTTGGGGAACCATAGAAGCACCACACGGAGCCTGGGTGATGGAGAGCTCCAAGGTGCGGAGTGGCTGCGTATCCCCGGATGAGGGATTGGAATGGGCCCAACGGCTGGAGATGGCAGACTGGTAATGACACCAACTAAGATGGGAGCTTGAGGAAGTGGTCCAGGCGATCCCGTAGTTGGTGGTCCAAGCCATAAGGGCCGAGAGGGAGGCACAACGGGCAGCTCCTGTTCCCCCCCCAACCAGCTCCCCCACCATCGCCCTGCCTGGCAGATGCGCCAGTACCGGGACCCATGGAGGGGCCGGCCCCAGAGCCACGGCCAGGTAGCCCGAAAGGCCCCCTACACCACTGCCCAAAGGACCTGATTGAAGCCATGTTCGACGGTGACCCAGAGGAATTGTCCTACTTCGTGGTCCGAGTGATGAAATTTGTGGAAAGGTCAGACCACCTGTTCCCAAACGACAGCAGCCGAGTGGATGTGGTGGCTGCCCGCTTGCGAGGAGCGGCCGTGGATTGGTATGTCAGGTTGCATAACGTGAGGGGCCCGGAGCTTGTGAACTTGGACGCTTTCATGTTGGCCTTGGGTGCCCAGTTTGAGAATCGGAACGCCGGGCCCAAGGCGAGGGCATTCTTACGCACCCTGAAGCAAGGAAAGTGATCGGTGAGACAATACTCCTCGGAGTTTAAGTTGCATGTGGCCAAAGTCCAAAGTTGGTTGGATCAGGTGCTGGCTGAGTTGTACCGTGTGGGACTGAACCCCGAGATCCGTGAGATGGTCCTGAGTGCCGTGGACCCGATCTCCCTCCCGGCATGGATGCAAGAGGCGGAGAGTGCAGAGACTCGCCTGAACACCCTGCGCCTGGACATCGTGACAGCGGGGGGTAAGCCTACCCCTCCCCAACTGAAAGTGAAATCGGCGCCCCCCGTCGAGTCTACTCGAGAGCAACGGATGAGCCCAGTGCAACAAACACCCAAATTTCCGGGAAGGGTTGGCCATGCAGAGCTATCATCTTGACAATGCGGTGAGTGAAAGGGGAGAGCTCTATAGCCCTGGACTAAATGGTGCCACAAAAAGGAAGACTTTACAAGTTGCCTTGGGAAAAGCGTTGGCCGTGCACAGCAACCACTTTGACAGTGTTGCCAGTGAAAGGGGATGGCTCTGGAGCCCTGGAACAAAGGGGAAGCCACAGACTCCTGGACTCAATCTGTGGTGCCCCCCCCCCAAGCTCTGGTCACTCAGATCTGTGACCCCAAGCAAACAGCCCAGAAGGATTGGCCATTCACTGCAGTCACCTTGCCAACTGTGCAAGGGCTGCCCTGGAGCCCAGGGAAAAGGAGTTGCCATTAGTGGGCAGTGAGGAAGGCATAGCTGTGCTGCCAGCCACTCCCAAGGTGCACTGTGAACAGTTCAGCCTTGCACTCTGGAGAGTTCAGCCTTGACCACCACAAAGTGCTACATGGCGGGCAAGACTCACCTGCTCATGGATCTCCTCAAGGGGACAGGGTACCAGGGAGCCAGGGGGTGCAGCAGCCGGCAAAAGTCTATGACCTCCACAAGGGAGGAAGAGAAGAGAAGAAGTGATTGGATTTATACCCCACCCTTCACTACCCAAAGGAGTCTCAGAGCAGCTTAAAAACGCCTTCCCCTCCCCTCCCCACAACAGACACCCTGTGAGGTAGGTGGGGCTGAGGGAGCTCTGACAGAAATGGCTCTTTTTCAAGAACAACTCTTATCAGAACTACGGCTTGCTCGAGGTCATCCAGCCAGGTGCAGGTGGAGGAGTGGGGAATCAAACCCAGTTCTCCCAAATTAGAGTCTGCGCACTTAACCACTACACCAAACTGGTGCAGTGGCCATCCACGGCTTGGCCATCCACGGCAATCATCTCGCCAACGAGGTGAGTGACTGCTTCCTCAGCCCCCCCCCCCCCCCTTTTGTCTGGCAGTGTTGGCGTCCCTGGAGGCATGACCTCTCAGAGGGTGGCCTGCCTTGGGGTCCCAATCTATGGTTCCCAGAACCTTTCTTTGTGTAGTGGTTAAGTGTGCAGACTCTAATCTGGGAGAAAGGAGTTTGATTCCCCACTTGCAGCTGCTGGATGACCTTGGGCAAGACAAAGTACTGTCAGAGGTGTTCTTGAAAAGAGCAGTTTCTGTCAGAGCTCTCTCAGCCCCACCTACCTCACAGGGTGTCTGTTGTGGGGAGGGAAAGGGGGAGGGAAAGGAGTTTGTAAGCCACTCTGAGACTCCAAGTAAAGGGCTGAGTATAAATCCAATCTCCTCCTCCTCCTGCTGCTGAGAGGAAGTGGGCCTCCTCCAGCTCCCACTGGTTGCCACTCCTTCCTCTGGCACTGACACACTGGGGTGCATCCTCTGGAGGTGCCTTCGGAGAATGCTGGAGGATGGGTGTTGGGTGTTCCTGCCCTTCTGGACATGGGTACGGCACGCCTGGCACTCTACCACACATGGGTTGCTAAGGACAGTGAAGGAGCATTTCCACATGATAGAATGGACACGTGACTCCACGACCATTGTCGGAGCAAGTGGGAGGCACAACTGCTTTCTGGTGCTGGGCTGGGAAGTGCCAGAGGAGGGGCTACCACTAATGGCAGCAGGAGCAGCAGGGATTTGGGGTGTGGAAGGGGCAGATGCTTCACCACCACCACCACCCTCTGAATCACTGCAGTCAGAGTCCTCCCAAACAGTGTTATCAGCTGCCGTGGTTTGGGTAGTGAGAAAAAACTCTTTAGTGTCCTGTGAGAGTCCCATGGACTGAGCAGAGGAAGGAGGCTCCATGACCCCTACTGCTGATGTGCTGGGGACGTCCTCCTAGGGGGCTGCGTTTGGTGCCCAGGGACAGGGCCCTCTGGTACACAGGAGGATGAGATCTTCTCCCCCCCCAATGAACACCCCTTCCACCCACTCTCACCCTCATAGTGCTGAACCCACAAATACCCAAAGAACACAGCAGAGAGCCAGAACATCAAAAAAGGACAGGTGGGTGTGGGGGTATATACATATAAGCTCTCAGCCAGAGTGTTCACCATCTATGCCCCACTGCTCAGTGTGAGCAAGCAGGCTGTGTGGAATCACAGCCCTGACCCACAAACACCCAAAGACCCCAGCAGAGAACTAGAAGATCAAAAAAGCAGGGGTAGGGTGGTGGTAGAGACTAGAGACCCACAGCAGAAGCAAAGTCCCAGGCTGAGTGGCACCCAGAGCACTAGCCCAGCAAACACACCCCAGCTCAGAAGCTGACCGAAAAAAGGAGGGGTGGGGTGGGGGTAGAGGATGGAAACCCACAGTAGAAGCAGAGCCTAGGCCCAGGCTGGGTGGCACTGGCAACAAACCCACCACAGCCTAGAGACTTGATCAACAAAAGGAGGGCGGGTTTAGAAATGCAGGCTCTCTTCAGAGGAACCCAGTAGTGAAGCCCCACTGCTCAATGTGAGCAGAATGGCTAGGTGCGGTGGCACGCATGTGCACACACATGCAGAGCAAAGAGCAATCCCCTGTCTAGGAAAGCAGATCAACTTCCTCCTATCTCTCTGTAATTCTGATCCTCTCCAATTTGCTGCAAAACCGAACAAGGGAGGGCTGGACTTCACCTTGAGCATTATATAGCTTTCAGATCCTAATTGGTAGCTAGCAGTGCCAGTCAAGCTTTGGAGGGTCCTTATTGGTGTTTCCAATGCTGGAGAGGATTCCACGCCCACCATTGCCTGAGATTTTGCTCCGTTGACGTTGGGTTTTCTGGGAAACGTTTCCATTTTCTGGACCGCCCCTGAAGTTCAGGGAATATTCGGGGAGCTCGTGCTTCGACAAGCAACGCCCATCCCTATGGCACACTCCACAGACTAATGACTCTGGGCCATCCCATGCTTTAAAAGGTTTCCCAAAGGAAGGAGAAAGGCAGAGACTCACCTATGAGGTCTTCCATAATGCATCAGAAAGCTTTGTGGTGTGCTACCAACTGAAATAACTGCTGCTATCTTAAGGCTAGGAAGCTCATGAGAACCCATTTCCCAAACTCCTGTTGCCTGCCACCACTCCAAGTAGTGACATGGGAGAAATTTTAAAAAGACAGTGTCACTGGTTGACAATGTCTCTTCTGAGGAAAACCCAGAAGTGACAGCAGATAGCTCTATGGATCACCAGAAATTTGATGGTCAAACCATAGAGTTTCCAGCAATTCCTAGAGCTACCCACCATCACTTCTGGATTTTCCATGGAAGAGACATTGTCACACCACTGATAACACTCCCTGCCTCCAACCCTCCTGCCAGTACCCAGCCTTGACCTGGCAACCCTACCCTATGCCCGTGACTAAATTAAGCTGCATTTCAGGGGAAAGAGAAGTGGCTACATAGGCACTGTGCGGAAGAACGTCTCAACCTGTGGAGGTTGCGAATTGGACTGGGTGGATTCAATCACATTCTGGACCTGGCTGCACCAATTATCTTGGTGTTTAGCCATCTACTCAGGGCTCTGACCCCAGCTGCTGACACAACAATAAGGAAACGTGAAAAGTCCTCTTAGAGGTTAGCGGCACCTGGAGTCCAATGATCCTTTTAGCTACAATGGGGTTTCTTCCATCACATAAAGCAGAGCAGAGCTACATTTACATCATGTCCTCCTTGTTTATTATAGTGGAGATGGTGATACATAAATGCAGCTAGCAGGAAGAGATTTCATTATGCAGTGCTGGCCCCACGTGACATGCTACTGCCCATAAGTAATAAGTTACCCTATGCAACCTATGTTCTTTTTTGGAGATGACAGGGAAAGTGTCTTGGTGAGTTACAGCACCACAAGTCGGGACAGATAGATGACAGATTGAGCTAATGCACTCCCCGACCAACAGCTCCGAAGCTGTCAGAATGCGATCTGCAACACTTTTCTCAGATTGCTGTTGCTCTTGATTGGTTTGGAAATGACAGCTAATAGAGAAGAGCTCTGGGGCCTTTGGCTTGTTTGATTGGTGGTTACATAAGGAGAGCAGGTCACTATCCCGAGGGGAGGGTGATGGTTAATAAGCAGTTTGCTTGGCCCATTCTCTAGGCCTTCACTCCCTATTTCTTGCTGCAGTGCAGAGCTCACCGATGTTGCAAATTCCCAAGGGAAGATCTCCTGCTTCTGTGCTTGCTTCCAGCCCTGCCTGCCCCTTTCAGGGCACAAAGGAGTCAGAATATTGTGGGTGGGAATGGCTGAAATATACAATGATAAAGGACAAAGGCCCTGAGACCACCAAGGAAGACCAGGGTGGCAAGAAGACAGGGTGGCAAGAAGACCAAGGAAGACAGAGGCAAGAATCACAAACTGCCTCTGTTCATCTCCTGCCTTGAAAATCCTATGGGGTCACCATAAGTTGGTTGTGACTTGCCAGTGCTTTACACACATAAAGGACAAATGTTTTTCTCTACCCAGATGACAAGGACAAAGAGGACACTGGGAGCTGTAAGGTAAGCAAAGTTTGGGACAGAGGCCAAAACTCATATGAGTGCCTTCCTTCAAGTGACTTGCCTCAACTAGGGCCAGGGATCCAAACAAGGGGAAAAGACTAGTGTCACAGAAGTCCCAAATATACAAATTCCACTAGTAGAAAACACCATCAAAGATTGCCAAAACAATATATTAAAAAATTATAAAGTTGGTGATGTCACAACAACATTTATGCATACTGTAACTGTAATAAGGCATAAGATACAATATTTCCTCCTTTGAAGATAAGACAAAGTCCATGTACTCAGTGTAACTTGATAACTTGATAGGAGGAGTCCACATAGTCATAACATATTCCAAACAGCCTTTGCAAAGACGCCCATTCTAGATATTTAGAAGGTGTGTTTTCTTCGACTTCTTCAGTTTTCCAGCTGTGTAAGTGGAACCTGATTTCAGCAATTTCAACAGACCAAAAGGTTCATAGTGTAAGGAGTGAATCTATGAACCTTTTGGTCTGTTGAAATTGCTGAAATCAGGTTCCACATACTGTTGGATCCCCAAGCATCGAGAATAAATCCACGTTTTCAAGAAAAGCAAAATTTATTTCAAAGCGTTGAAGAGATACTCAAACACGTTCTTTGTTAGAACTGGGGATACACAGGTAGGGCAAGCATAATAAAGGAAATTCAAACAGATACATATCCAATGAATAACATTCCCGCTGGCGGGCTAATACAACGGTTGCGCGCCCATTCCATGGGAACCAGGCAGAACATCAGACAAAACACAGGTGCAGTTCTCATGAGATAAGCAATAGGCAAGCATTACAGCATCTTCTCCCCCACACATCCACCAGTAGTTATCTTATGCATTCCAGCACAGGAGCAGGATGGTAGAAACAAGCCGGGTGCAACAGGGTAAGGATATGTACACAGAGGTCACACAAAACAGAATGGCAGCTTGCTGACATACTGCCCCCCTTAAAATACATCTTAAAACACACCTCCCGGGTCGGGCGGGAGATCTCCC
>NW_015163607.1:1598143-1604864 GCF_001447785.1 Gekko japonicus
CTGCGGCGCGGGAACTCCCGGTGCTGGGGCAGGTTGCTGTTGCGCGGCGTGCGCATCAAGAAAATTAGCCATTCTAATGTCCATCATTCCCGGCAGAGCTTCCATTACATCCTGGAATGTCAGGTCCCATCAGCGGTTGAGCAGGCATCGGCGGCGCGGGAAATCCCGGTGCAGGAGCAACTTGTTGCTGCGCGGCGTGTGCGTCAAGGAAATTAGCCATTCTAACGTCCATCATTCCCGGCAGAGCTTCCATTACATCCTGGAATGCCCTCAACAGGTCCCTCACCGAGTATTCCAGTTCCTCCAGTCGTTCCCCGGTGGTTTCCTCAGGGATCGGATCTCGAGGGTGGGAGTCCGGGGGTGGGTCATAGTCTCCTTCCGTTTGGAAGCCCCCGGCTCCCTCCGAATCCTCTACGTGGCCTCGGGGCCCCGATGGCTCGAACATCCACTCTTCGAGGTCTTGCTCAGAACACCCCTTCTCCGAGGTAGCCCCCGGCTCTGGGAACAATCCCTTGTCAAACAGACTTTCACGTAATCCGCTCCCTCGACGGGAGTACACCTCACGGGTGCCTTGAGTGTTGTACATAGTCCAGTCATCCTGCTGTTGAGTCTTCCGCGGACCCCAGTGCGAAGGGGTCGGAGGCGGCCAAGACAGATGTGCAGGCCGGCGGGGAGTCGTTCCCCCCACGGCACCCTCCAGCGAGGCTGCAGTCACCAAAGGAGCGGAGGTGTGTGGGACCGATCCTGAATCCCCCTCCGTTTTCGGTAGGTCTCCCTCAGCTCCGCTCATGATCTTGCCAGATTCGGAACGATAGGAGAAAGGGAGTTCTAACAATATGTTGGATCCCCAAGCATCGAGAATAAATCCACGTTTTCAAGAAAAGCAAAATTTATTTCAAAGCGTTGAAGAGATACTCAAACACGTTCTTTGCTGGAACTGGGGATACACAGGTAGGGCAAGCATAATAAAGGAAATTCAAACAGATACATATCCAATGAATAACATTCCCGCTGGCGGGCTAATACAACGGTTGCGCGCCCATTCCATGGGAACCAGGCAGAACATCAGACAAAACACAGGTGCAGGTCTCATGAGATAAGCAATAGGCAAGCATTACAGCATCTTCTCCCCCACACATCCACCAGTAGTTATCTTATGCATTCCAGCACAGGAGCAGGATGGTAGAAACAAGCCGGGTGCAACAGGGTAAGGATATGTACACAGAGGTCACACAAAACAGAATGGCAGCTTGCTGACACATACACAGCCAGCAAACTGAAGAAGTCGAAGGAAACGCATCTTCCAAATATCTAGAATGGGCGTCTTTGCAAAGGCTGTTTGGAATATGTTATGACTATGTGGATTCCTCCGATCAAGTTATCAAGTTACACTTTATGTCTTATCTTCAAAGGAGGAAATATTGAATCTTATGTCTTATTACAGTTACAGTATGCATAAATGTTGCTGTTGTAACTCCACCAACTTTTGCCCCGTTCACACGGAAAATTTGCCGCGAGAGAGCCATGGGTGCCGGGTGGATTATCCGTGCGCGATCACACCACCACATCTGGCAAGTGTAGCACACCTGTGGCTTCCCGCCGAAAACCCAGTTAAAAAATACCTGCCAAGAAGTACTAGCAACCCATTTGCCACGGGATGCTGACGGAATTGGGTGGTATGATTGCGCCAGCACGCAGCTATCTTCTCCAACCTTTGTCTTTGCTGTGGCCGCCGACCGATAGCATAATTGTGGATCAAACTGCGACGGCGCAAACAGCCACGCTTCCCCCCCACGTTATCCAGCCCGTGTGACTGGGGCTTTTATAATTGTTTAATATATTGTTTTGGCAATCTTTGATGGTGTTTTCTACTAGTGGAATTTGTATATTTGGGACTGCCATGTGGGGATGGCAGGATATAAATCTAATAAAATAAAATAAAGTGTGCAGGCTTTTGTTTTATCACTCACACATATGGGATATTTCTGAAAATCTCTTCATCAATGTTTCCCTCCCAGTTTTGAAATTTCAGGTTACCTAACCTGATTACCAAACCGATGCACTAGAAATCCTCTACAGTTGGGTTTGGGTTTTTTAAAGTTAAGAATTGTGTTCAGAACTCTGGGCATGTGCATTTTGCTGTAATTTTTGGTTCTTTTAGGTCTTTTGTAGTGTGGCCCCATTTAACAATGTTTATTTGCATTTTGCATATAAAGCAATCCTG
Source organism: Gekko japonicus (assembly GCF_001447785.1). Taxonomy (NCBI): domain Eukaryota; kingdom Metazoa; phylum Chordata; class Lepidosauria; order Squamata; family Gekkonidae; genus Gekko; species Gekko japonicus. Next base: position 1,600,368 of record NW_015163607.1, read on the forward strand.
ATGTCTGATTGCAGCAAAGTTGTTTTTGTGTGGTGTTTTCTAACGTACATGTAAACATATACATAAATATATGCAAATACATGCATACCTTGAACATCGCTCAAAAGGATTTCAGTACAACCATCACATATGTTCATAGTTTCCTCTAAGCTGTGCTAGGGGCCGCTGGTATACAAAATTTTAGATGCCACTTCAGAGGTTTCTGCTTCTGCACACAAAGTTCTTGCCCCTCCACTGGAAAAAATGGAGGATGGGGGCACCTCCTTCTGGGGCCCATAGAATTGGACCCCCTGGTCCAATCTTTTTGAAATTGGGGAGGGGGAATTTTGAGGAGAGGCACCAGCAACTATACTGCAAAATGTGCTGCCTCTACCTCAAAAAACAGACCCCCCCCCAGAGCCCGATACCCCCAGATTGATTCTCCATTATACCCTATGGGGCCCATTAACTATAATGGGCCCCATAGGCTACAATGGAGCTGGGAAAACCCTATTGTGCATTTCAGTATGATTTGTAAGCTGCCTTGAGTCACAGGGGAAAGTGGGATATAAATATTTGAATAAATAAGTAGTTTGGGCAGGTTGATAACATTTAAGCAACTTGCTGTTTGTTAGGTTAGGCAGGGATCTGACAGCAATTGTTCTTCCTCTGTTATACTTAAAAAATCCCCAGATCTGTGTTTACTATTCCAGAAATCATAGCAATAATCCAATCGTTTTTGTCTATAGTTTCAGTTTCAGGATTTGGGGATTCATGCTGCTACTTGCTCTTCCTGTTATGGAATTTAACTGTTCATAACCTATGGAGCTTTGCCACTAAAATCACCTGTACAAATTCACTGACTAGTGTGGTGAGAGAAGGGCACCGTGATATATTGGTGCTGGGCTAAGACTAGGGTCTAGAAGAGCTGTGTTCAAATCCCCATTCCTCATACAATCATGATGTTCACTGAGTGAATCTGGGCCAATCAGTTTCTCTCATGGGGCTGTTGTGATGATAATATCAAGAGGGGAGAACCATGGAGGAATGACAGAATAAATATATACTATGGGGATACATTCGATCATGCGGATTTAACTTTATGACAGGCTGTGCTGGTTCTGGCTGGTCACCACGGTTATACTTCACTGAAGCGAGATACACAGTCCAAAAGCAAGCCGAGAAACAGTACCAATGGTCAGAATCCTGGGAAATCAGTCAGAGTTTTCAGGAGCAAAGAGTGGAGGCTGGCAGCCGAGACAAGGTCCGAGATTGCACGGTCGCATCTGCACTGAGGCAGGTGAGCGTGTTGCTCATACTCCGATTCTCCCTTCCCTGGGAGGTGACATGCAAAGACTCATGGCTAGAGATGTGCATTGGTATGTGTGGTGTGAGTGGTCCAATGTGGTTGCACCACCAATTTATACAGGGCAGGGCCTGTATAAATGTTCCTGTTTGGTGTAGTGGTGTAGAGAGCCAGTTTGGTGTAGTGGTTAAGTGCGCGGACTCTAATCTGGGAGAACCGGGTTTGATTCCCCACTCCTCCACTTGCACCTGCTGATGTGACCTTGGGTCAGTCACAAGCTCTGGCACAGCTGTCCTTGAAAAAGAGCAGTTTGTGTCAGAGTTCTCTCAGCCCCACCCACCTCACAGGGTGTCTGTTGTGGGGAGGGGAAGGGAAAGGAGTTTGTAAGCCGCTCTGAGACTCCCAAGTGAAGGGCGGGGTATAAATCCAATCTCTTCTCTTCTTCTCTTCTGTTGGTCTTTTGGGGTTTCTGTGTGGCACTGTGGCATGCTTGCACTGCCACAGTGCCACTTGTTCTGGAGTGTGCCACTTGTTCTCATGGCAAACAAGCACCTCCCAAGACAGTTCACTTTCCCTGAGATTCTCTGGGAGAGTCTGACTGCTGGGTGCTGCCTGATTGCCAGCCTTAAGTGCTGCTGGCTGGGTTTCCCCACTGGAAACAATGGAGGTAATGGGGTTAACCTGTTTGGGTGCCCATAGAATTGGGACCACTGGTCCAATTGCTTTGGGACATGGGGGTTTATGTGGGGAGAGGCTCCCGAAGTTACCCTGAAAAGTTGGAGCTTCTCCCTCAAACCCCCTCCCCCCCAGAGCCACTAACAGCACCATGGGAGAAAAGTAACTTTTTCCCACCATAGAGAACAATGGAGGGGACGGGGCAACCTGTTTGGGGGCCCGTAGAATTAGACCCCCTGGTACAATATTTTTGAAACGTGGTGGGTATCTTGGGGAGAGGCTCCAGCAGCTACCCTGCAGGTTTGGAGCCTCTCCCTCAAACCCCCTCCCCTCCAGTCCCCAGAATATACCCTATATTTTCGCCATTGACTTCAACGGCCCATAGGATATAATGGGGCCAAAATTGACATTCTGCTGGCGGAAAGACTCCCCAATCGGCTGGTACTGCCAAAATTGACATGCGGGAGTCTTTCTGCCACCAAAATTGATTCTGCCAGATTTGGCCAAATCCAAATCGGGCCAAATTTTTTTTTTCCACACCCCTACTCATGGCCCCTCATGTTGCCTTTGCAACAGCTGGAGTCTGGCACTCCTCCGTCTCTCCCACACCTCCAGACGCTGGCCTGCCCTGCATCTGGGACATTCAGGTGAGCTAAGTGGGGACTCTGTCCTCAAGGGATCTCCAACTGGGGGTGCTGAGCCAGGCTCTTCCTCCGACTGCACCTCAGATGCTGGAGCTTCTCCTTCCTCAGGTGCTGGCAAAGGTTCCTCTTCAGGGCTGACTCCGGGGGAAGCTGGGTTGCTCTGTGCCTCTTCCTCATCTGAGGAATAGTCAGGCTCGGCTGAGCCAGGACTCGTGACACAGGCTTTCATTTGTTTGTTTCTTGCTGGCTCCAGGGTCCAACCAATCAGTGATTAACTTGTGTACATCAAAGGGCAAATTCTAAATGAAATGTAGTCCAATTGAGAAAGGGTGGCTTGGTCTCCCCCCACCACCACAATAATTTTTCCTCCTGATCTTATTCCTTCTCGCTTTCCTGGAATACGAGTCCCACCATTCTTGGTGTGGCAATCAGCAGTTCTGGCCCTGACAGGTTGTATATTCCATCAATTATAACTGATTTCAGATTAAAGGAGACATAGAAGAAGGGAAAGCAGGCAGAAGTAGAAGAAGGGAGGAGCTGCTCTGGTTCTGACATTGGGAAAGCCCAGATGGCTGTCTGTGATTAATCTGAGCTCTGTTTTTCATGTATCATCAAGCCATTAACCCATGAATTGTAGGGTTTAATTGATTAATGCTTTCAGAGTTAGAAATAAGCAGTTGCACCTTGTGGAGAGTAAAAGCACAAGCAGACATTGCTAATTGTGAGTTCTTTACAATTTTGGAACAAAACAGTACAGGGACTGCAGGAAATAAGACCCAAAGAATGGGATGGATCTTGTCGCTCTACTGGGCAAATTTTATTTTTTATAATAAAAAAAATTGTGTGCCATCTTTCCTTTTGGCTCAAGTTTGGAGAAATTCCTTCCATCTAAACAACCTTCCTCCAATGTAAGTTGCTCTTCTGTTGGCGGCAGACCCACTTACTTTGGAGGAAGGCTCCTTAGGCTGGAGGAAACTATTTGGAAGATGATTGAATTTGCCCCAATGACCCCAAACGTCCTGAGACTTGATTTTTAACCATCTGCGAGTTGCAATATTTCAAAACACTTTTACTGAATCCATTTTAAACCGCATCAAAAAATTCCACTTGAGAAGACCACAGTCAGGTGATGATTAGTAATCTTCACAAAAAACATGCTCAGAAAGAGAATGGACTATGATCACAATGCCTATTTTGATGTGCTTTCTCAAGGTGAGCAGCCCGCATGTTTGAATACATGCACACAAATATTTTATTATTTGTTTTCAACATTTGTATGCTGACTCTTTAGAGAGCCACTCGAGGTGACAGACAAAATAAACCAAGATAACAGTCATAAATACTACAAATCATTAAGATTATTAGCCATTAAAATACAGCCAGTGGAGCACAGGAGTGCATAAAAAATCAGAAGCATATAAACAGCATGGGAAATGGATACCAGCAATGACTTGATTTTCAAAAATAAGGCTTTCAAAAATCAAACTTACCTTGAGCACAATGCATGCTTGCTCTCATGTCGAGCACCCCATGTAATTGCATGGGACTGAAAATAAGAACTACTGAGAGGAAGTCTGCATCAGCACAGTTGGTAACATTCACTGTGGTGGATGGCTAGGTAGCCACTGTAGGCACATGTGCATGATATATCGGCTTGCTTGGGTAAACGTCCTAGTCAGCAGAACAAAGTTTTTGAGTCCAGTGGAAACTTTAAAACCAACAAAGTTTTATTCACAGTATGAGCTTTTGTGTGCATGCACAATGTATCTGAAGAAGTTTATTCATACTTTGAATAAAATTTTGTTGGTCTTAAAGGTGCCACTGGACTCAAACATTTGCTGCTTCGGACCAACACAGCTACCCACCTGAATCGATCAACAAGGTGTCCCCCCC
>NW_015163607.1:1605397-1608238 GCF_001447785.1 Gekko japonicus
GGAATGCCGCTCACAATTTGCTATGAAATTGTGATTCAAACAGAGGAGGGAGCCCACATTCCTCTAGCTACAATATGCTCAGCATAGAACAGTTACATGATATGAAATACTCCCTTCCTCCACTGATTGCAAATCTATATATCTAATAGCGAAGGCGCTCCCTGAGTGCGGATATCTAAATCCGCACATCAGGGGCACCTGGGGGGCAGGGAAATTTTCCTGCACACTTGGGGCACTCCCCAGGTGTGCACAAAAATCTAAAAAGTTGAAAAAAAGAAAAGGGGCGATATTTAAATCAGAGGCGGGGGGGGAGGAGGAGACAGGGTGGGAGAAACCGGCGAGGCCTGACAGCTGGCAGCCGCTAGTGCCTCGCCCCCTAAGCCGGGGTGGTGGTGGAGGGGGGGTGGAGGAGGCCGGGGAATGGTGGTGAAGGTAGGTTGGTGGAGGAGACCAGGGAAGGGGGGGAATAGGCGGGGATGGGGGGGAGCTTACCTGCTGCTGCTTCCTCGTCCTCCTGCTCTGCCTGGAGCTCCCCCCCCCCCGTGAGTACTGCGGGTCCCCTTTCTTGTTATTATGAATTCCCATGTGGCAAGGGCTCATTCTTAATGCTCAATGAGGCTGCTGGGTGGGGCGTGTTTCCATATGGCATCTACAGGGGTCCATAATTAGTGTATTCATTTGTTTAAGATACTTCTGTGCCACCTCCCAAGATGAAACAGCTTACAATGAACACACAGGAAAAAATCTGTGGTGATGATATAACCAACACAATCAGTAAAATCAATTGAAAAGTGTCAGCCACTACTCTGCTCAACAAGGTCCAAGGGCTTTCCCCAATGGAAGAGGCTCTTCCAGTGAATGAGACACTTCTGTTGAGGGGAAATTCTGTAGGCCGGAAGAAGGGTTCAGGGTCTGCTGAGCAGCATAGCCAATAGTTGAGCTCTACCAAATTCAGGCATAAGAACTGTGAGGAGGAAGAAAACAGAATTATGCATTGACAAAGACTGAGGGGACAGAAACATCTTGACTTTGTCCCTAAAAAGAGGAGACACTTAGTGAATAGATTAGAAGTTCCACAAATGGGGTGCCATGACAAAAAAGAGGAGGAGGAAATAATTGGACCCTTCACTTGGAGTTTTACAATCTCATTCCCTTTTTCTCCCCACAACAGACACCCTGTGAGGTAGGCAGTGCTGAGGGAGCTCTGACAGAACTGCTCGTGAGAGAAAAGCTTTGAGAGAACTATGACTGACCCAAGGTCACCCAGAAGCTGCATGTGGAGGAGTGGGGAATTAAAACCGGTTCTCCAGATTAGAGTCTGCTGCTCTTAACCACTACACTACAGCAGGGCTTTTTTTGTAGAAAAAGCCCAGCAGGAACTCATTAGCATAATAGGCCACACCCAACAGCAAAAAACTCATTAGCATATTAGGCCACACCCAACAGTGCATCACATTAGCATATTAGGCCACACCCCGTGACTTCCCTTGGCTTGTCGGCCCTTGAACAGGCTGGGGAAGACACGGGGAGGCATTTAAATGCCTCCCCAATCCTTCCAGGGCCCCCCGGCCCGCCCACCTCGGAGTTGCTGGGGGGGGGTCGCTCTCCAGGCCTTCCTTCTGTAGCCACGCATGCAGAGGTTTTGGGCCAACTCTGAAGCCAGCCGGAACTCCGTTCCTGTGCGTTCCTGCCCAAAAATAGCCCTGCACTACAATAAACCAAAAGACCCTTTCCCTAGTAGCCACCTGTTTAATTGGAAGATGGGATCACAAAGAACAAGTCCTCTGCTAAGGGTCTTAACAACTAGCCAGGTTCATATAGTGGAGGTGTATCTTAAGACGATATCTGAAAATCACTCACCAATAGTGAGCCTGAGTGCAGGGCCACCTCCAGGGTTTTTTGCACACTAGGCGAGGCTACCTTCTGGCCGCCCCCCCATGCACCCACCAATTTTCAAACATAAATGCATTTTAGGAAATGATGATGAGGAGGAGGAGGAGGAGGAGGAGCAATGGCTTTGGTTATGATGTGATATGCCAGGCTTACTTTCTCCCCTCCCCCACAAACATCAAACCCCAACAGCACACTGACTCCAATCTAACTTTAGTGCAAGTTCCTGTCCTCAAATTCACAGAGAAACCCAAACACTCTCATTTGGCAAATGCAAGCCAATTCCAGGACTCACACAGCAGAACCAGAGTTTCCAATTTCAGCACTGGAGCTAGGGATGCCAGCCTCCAGGTGGGACCTGGCAATCCCTGGAATTACAGCTCATTTCCAGTCTACAGAGATCAGCTTCCCTGGGGAAAAAACTGATGTTCTGGAGGTGTCAGCAAGCTGCCATGGTGTTCTGTGTTGCTGGTACCTCTGTACAGTTGCTACCCCACCCCCCTGCCTGTGCGCTATTATTTTACTCTGCTGTAATGCCTAAGCCAAACAACTGGAGGATGTATTGGGGGAGTTCGCTTCACTGCCAGCTTGTTGCTTTTAGAGCCTGGGAACTGCACCTGTGTTATGTCTGGGGATAGCCTGGTTCTCAGGGAATGAGCGCGAAACCGTTTCCGTTCACCCGCCAGCGGGAAAGTGACCCATTGGTTCTGTACCTGTTTCAAATTCCTTTATTATGCTTGCTCTAACCGTTTGTAGTCAGTTCTAACAAAGAACGTGTTTGAGTGTCTTTCCAACGCTTTGAAATAAATTTTGCTTTTCTTTAAAACGTGGATTTATTCTCGATGCTTGGGGATCCAACATATTGTTAGAACTCTCAATCTTCCTATCGTCCCGAGTCTGACGTGATCATGAGCGGGGCAGAGGGAAACATACCTACAACGGAGGGGGACC
>NW_015163607.1:1613038-1645343 GCF_001447785.1 Gekko japonicus
GTGGTAAGCTCTGGTATCTCATCGAATGGGTAGACTTCGGACCCCAGCACCGCGAATGGGTGGAAGGGGATATTCGGGCCCCTTATCTGCTTCGTGAGTTCCACAGGAAGTTCCCGGCCAAACCGGGAGGTCTCCCGCCCAAACCGGGAGTTCTCCCGCCCAGCCCAGGAGACGGTGGTTAATGTGTATTTTTGAGGGGGCAGTATGTCAGCAAGCTGCCATGGTGTTCTGTGTTGCTGGTACCTCTGTACAGTTGCTACCCCACCCCCCTGCCTGTGCGCTATTATTTTACTCTGCTGTAATGCCTAAGCCAAACAACTGGAGGATGTATTGGGGGAGTTCGCTTCACTGCCAGCTTGTTGCTTTTAGAGCCTGGGAACTGCACCTGTGTTATGTCTGGGGATAGCCTGGTTCTCAGGGAATGAGCGCGAAACCGTTTTCGTTCACCCGCCAGCGGGAAAGTGACCCATTGGTTCTGTACCTGTTTCAAATCCCTTTATTATGCTTGCCCTAACCGTTTGTAGTCAGTTCTAACAAAGAACGTGTTTGAGTGTCTTTCCAACGCTTTGAAATAAATTTTGCTTTTCTTGAAAACGTGGATTTATTCTCGATGCTTGGGATCCCAACATATTGTTAGAACTCTCATCGTTCCTGTCGTCCCGAGTCTGGCGAGATCATGAGCGGGACAGAGGGAACCACACCTAACACGGAGGGGGACACGGGATCGGTCCCAACGACCTCCACAACGTTGATCACCACGACGGCCGCATCTTCGTTGGGTGCTATCCAGGAGTTTCCTAACCTGGACTAGGCCATCCCTCCCCTTATCCCCCAGAGGTGGCCAGGGGGAACCTGGCAACCCTCACTAGGGCTATTTTAGCGAGGGAAGGAGGGGGAAAGTGGAAAGAAAGCAAATAGATGGGGAGAGGGGGAGGGGGAGAGGAAGAGGGGGAGAAGCTGGGAAAATTCTAATAGGTGGGGAGAGAGAAATGAAAGACAGAAAGAAGGGAAGGAAAGAAAGAAAGGCTGCAAGGGGTGGAGCAACTCCCCAGCCTCTCATTTCCAGCTCTCACACACCTCAACAGAAAGAGAGAGAGAATCAAAGTTTAGAGCTTTGATTGTCATAATTGGGTGTAGCAAGGAGGAGAAGAGTGTGCTCCTCCCAAGACCTCCGTATATAGGGAGAGAGGGGGTCTTCCCTCTCACTGTAGAGTAGTTCTCTATAGCACCCATAATCGGAGGCAACCCTTTCAACCCTTTCAGGTACAGAAGAAGATGAAGGAAAATAGTAGTATGTGAGTTAGAATGAACCGAAGTTTTTGTGTGGTATTATGATTAATTATAAGTTATGGGGAAGTTGGAGGGGATTCATAAACGGGTAGGATAGAGGCATAGGAAAAGAAGAGGGACTAAAAGAGAGAAATATTTTTGGTTGTTGTAATAGTAACCTCAGATGGATTAATTTTTGTTTGTTTGTTTGTTTCAAGATTGTTAAAAATGGAAAATGAGTATATCAATAAGATGAATAATGAATATATGTTGGTGTTTTGACTGATATACTCAATAAAAAAATTAAATTCAAAAAAAGAAAAGAGAGAGAGAGAGAGAAACAGAGAGAGAGGGACAGAGAGCGCAGCCACACACAAACTCACACACCCACTGGAGAAAGTGAGCCCAGGATTTTCTGTATCCTGGAGCAATGTGCTCCCTGCAGCACAAGAGTTCCTGGAGCTCACTTTCTCCTGGGTGGCTGGGTCGGTGCAGCCCTGGGCTTTCTCCCACCCCACCTGAAACAAGCCCCTGCTCCTTACACCCCGACCAACTTACCCTTCTGGCTGATAGCGGCAGAAGCAGCATATGCTACCTCCAGCTCCTCCAAGCCTGACTGAGGGCTGCTGGGAGCTGGAGGCGGGGCTTAGGCTAGTGTTTAGCCCCCCTGGCTGCCCAGCCATTTCCTAAAAATATCAAACTGGTAATTTTCTTCCATGGATTTTTCTACAAACTTGGGCTGGTAAAAAAAAAAAAAAATCTCCTGTGTGTACCTGGCCCTGTGTTGCTTTCCTGTCTGCCTGGACTTAATTTTAATGCGGGGTGGGGATGGACAGACTTGTTTTACCTTTGCTTCCTAGGGGAAATTGGAGGGTTTCTGCCGCCACCACCCCGCAAGTAGTAAGAGGTGGGGGGAAGATGAGAAACTTGCTGTGGTTTGGAAAAGGGGGACAGATGGATGTGGTGACTCCCTTCTTTTTTCTTAAATATAAATTTTACTAACATTTTCATAACATACATCATCAACGGGAAAGTCATAGAACATTACAAAAGTTTAGTAAAGGCTTTGTAGTTGGAACAAAATACAGCCATATAATACTGAAATCTTTGTTATACAACATAAATTGGATATAATAAATTTTAATAAAAGAGTAAGGTGTTTAAATACCTTGGACTATAAATCACTCTTATAGCATATAAAAAACAAAAAAAGAGAGAAAGAAAATGCTAAAGCACTGTAGTTTAAATTTAACATCTCTAAGTGTTTCACATTCTGTTTGGTTTTCAGTGTGGGAAATGTTAAAATTTTCTAGCATAAACAAATCCCATATCTTATGTATCCAATGTTGCATAGTTGGGGGATTTTTGTCTTTCCATTATTTGGCGATCAAAATTTTCACTGCATTGATCAAAATATTTATTAGTTTTCTATTAGATTCGGGAGGAGCATCATTTGGCCATAGATTGAGTAGAATCAAAGCAGGATCTAACGGTAAGCCCCAGCCTATAAATGTGTTGATTTTTTGAGAGATTTGTGTCCAGAATTTGTTGATATATTTACAGGTCCACCAATTGTGAAGGTAAGTGGCTCTTCCTCTGCATCCTTTCCAACATAATGGTGAGAGTTGAGGGAGCATATGTGTTAGCTTGACAGGTGTCAGGTACCAACGTAATAGGACTTTCATGTTTGCCTCATAAATATATAGTGATTTTGACATTTTTATTTGTGTCTTCCAAATTTGGCCCCATTGTTGATCAGATATTTGTTTTTGGAGATCTGCCATCCATGCTTGTTGGTAACTTAGACTATGATTTTGTTGGGGGGTAAGGAAGATTTGGTAGACTTTGGATGTAAGCCCTCGTTTCTTGTGTTCTAAATATAAGATTTGTTCAAATTTAATAAGTGGTAGTACCAAAGAAGCTCTAAAATTTGAGGAGTCAACCAGTTGGTGTAGTTGTAGGTACTCGTACCATTTTATTTTGACATTGTATTTCCTTTCAATTTCTAATTTTTCCAATAATTGGTTTTTACCTAATACATCTATTATTCTTGTGATTCCAGCCTGTTTCCAAATTGCAAATTGAGCGGAGTCTTTGGCAGGGAGGAACCACGTTTGTCCGCAGAAGGTACTCAGCTTTGAATAGGGTGAGACTAATGACTTTTTGTTTTGATACCAAATTCTAAGTGTATCTTGCAAAAAAGGGGATGTGATTATGGATTTGAAATTGAAATATTATGGTTTCCAAAGTAATTCTTGGAATTTGTGACCTTTAGACGTAGCTTCTTCTATCCATTTCCAGTCAAGCATAGGTTCGGATTTGTATTGTCTAGCTAATGTCACCAAAGAAGACGCTTTGTAGTATAAAAGTAGATCTGGTGTAGCTAGGCCTCCATTGCATTGAGCTCTTTCATAGTACCAATTTTCACTCTTGGTGACTTAAATTTCCACAAAAACCTATTTATGTCTTTTTGCCATTTTTTAAATTAAATTGTTTGGAATAAAAATGGGTAAAGTACGAAAAAAATACATATATTTAGGTAGAACAGAGACACGGTCTAACAAGGAGAATGAGTTGGTATTCCACTTAATCAATTTGTGTGTTTCCATATGATTCAGCTTAATAAGATCAGATAGAGTCGTTGGTATTTTAACTCCTAAGTAGGGGAAGTATTTATCAATCCATTGATATTTGTGTTTAGCTCTGATGTCAGCCTCAACTTCAGTTGAAATATAGATTGGGTAAATCAGGGATTTGGTTTTGTTTATTTTTAGGCCTGCTAAATGTCTAAAAATGTCTAGTGTGGATTGAATAGTGTCAAGTGATTGACAAGGGGAAGACACATAGAGAATGATATCATCTGCAAACATGCTTAATTTGAACTCTCTTCCCTGAATTTTAATGCCTTCAATATTGATGTTAGATCTGAGCGCACAAGCTAGCGGTTCCATGGCCAGAATAAATAATAGGGGTGGCAGTGGACATCCTTGTCTTATGCCTCATTGAAGAGAGATATACTTAGAGGATGCCCCATTGGCTAAAATACAGATTTTGGGATTATCATATATTGCTTGTATTGAATTGCAAAAATTCTGACCAAAGTCCAAATGACGTATTAAGGTTTGCAGGTATGGAATTTCTAGGGAGTCGAAAGCTTTTTGGATATCCACGGAGAATAATAAAGAATTATATAATTTGGTGTGTTTGCCATGATGAATAATATTAAGGGTTTTTCTAATATTGTCAGATATGTCTCTTGTAGGAATGAATCCCGTTTGATCTGGGTTTATGTAGTTCCCAATGATGTTTTTAAGTCTCGCTGCTATCATTCCTGTGAATATTTTGTAATCAGTATTAACTAGTGAAATTGGTCGAAAGGAGGCAGGATCCGTAATGTCTTTGTCTTTTTTAGGGATGAGGACCACATTTGCCAATCTCCATGTTTCTGGCATGTGACCCGTGGTTTGGATGGAATTACATATGTTCAATAAGGCTTCACTCAAAAAAGGTAAAAAGGCTTTGTAATATTCAGTCGTGAACCCATCGGGGCCGGTTGCCTTGTTGGTTTTCATTGATTTTACTGTCTGCTCAAGTTCCTGAATAGTAAAAGGGGTTTCCAGGGTATCTCGGTGTTCTGTAGTTAGTTTTTGTAAATGATTTAAGGAGTTTAGATACGTTTGTATGTCTGTAGTATCAAGTTTGGTGGTTGAGTATAAGCGCTCATAAAAGGATTCTAGGATCTGAAGAATGTCTTTAGTAGAATGCTTAAGGACACTATGTTCATCGCGCAGGCCAGGTATAAAACGTTCAGCTTGACATTTCTTAAGCTTCCAAGAAAGAAACCTTAGCCTCTTGGCGGTTTTGGTTGTGTTGTTTTTAAAATAATTAAAATTACTTTTGTGTATGACATTTGCTTCAATCATTTCCAGATGTTTGCGAGCATTCTGTAGTCTTTTGTAAATTTTAGTGCTGCAAGTCTGCTAATGTTTATGTTCTAGTATTTCTATAGTGTTTAGGAGTTCAGCTTTAATTGCCCTTTTTCTTTTTTGCAGGAGGCTAGCAGGGAAATACAATGACCTCGAATATAGGCTTTGGAAGCTTCCCATATTGAAGCAGCTGTCGTGTCTTCTGTTGTATTTGTTTTGTAAAATTCTTGGAGTTGTTTCTGTAAAAAATTTTGTATAGTAGGTTCATGCAAGAGTATTTTATTAAACTTACAGTTATGTCTAAATGTTTGTCTTTGACTTTTTTGTAAAGTACATTGGACCGGAGCATGGTCTGACCACATTTGGATGCCAATTGTTGAGGATGTTATTTGATCAATTAAAGATGAAGATATCAATAAATAGTCAAGTCTGGTGTATATTTTAAATCTATGAGAATAGTAGGTATAGTCCCTCTCTTTATCATGATGTAGCCTCCATATATCTTGTAGGTCGTATTTATGTATTAGTTGTTGGAGAGAAGTAAACCTTTTGGCTTTATTTGTGCTATTCTGGAGTGCTGAGGGAGAAGATTTGTCCAATTTGGGATTCATCAGATAGTTAAGATCGCCTCCTAATATTATGGGGCCATTTGCAAATTTATTTAGTTTGGCTAGGGTAGTAGACAGAAAGTGTAATTAATTGGCGTTGGGGGCATAAACCGTAGCTAAAGTTAATTTTTCTTCATTGAGGTGGCCTTTAACAAATATAAAACGCCCATCCTTGTCAATCATGGTGTCTTCTGCTGTAAATTTGATATCTTTTGAGATTAAAATTGCCACTCCTCGTGATTTGTTTGAACCAAATACTAAAATCTGAGTTGTAAACCAAGAAGAAGGTAAGACTTTTGAACCTTTTTTTATATATGTTTCTTGAAGAAAGGCGATATGTGTTTTTTGTTGTTGGAAATGCCGGACAATGCGTTTAGCCTTGATGCAATTGTTCAGTCCACGGCAATTTAAGGTAAGTATTTTGAAGTCTTCCATTTTGTTTTGTAGAGATAGGTATTCTGAAGAGCTAGTACAGTATTTTGTTTATGTAAGAGAGACCAATAAACACAAAGAGTGTAGAATAATCAGTTTTTACAATGAAACCTTTTGTTCATATTATTACCAAACTCCTTTTGTTTTAAAGTATTAAAGTTATTGCATGCTTCAAACTTAATGTGACTAGACTTTCCATAGTTGATAGTATAACAGAACCCAGTTTTTTGTTCCCCCCTCCCTCCCCTGCCCCATAGTCCCAGTGTGAGAAACAATAGTTCTCACTGAGCTTTAAAAGCTCAACTTTTGAGACTAAACTTAGTAAACATCCTAAACAGATAATATTTAGTACCATCATTGAGGAATCGAAGAGAGCACACAAAAAGACTCCCTCCCATCCTCCCGCGTGTGTTTCAAATTCTTAAACGATACAACAGTAATATTTCAAACATTTAAAAGGCATGTTTGTGATAAAGAGAATTAAAACCTGTGGTAGTATTCAAAAGTTCATCCGTCTTCTTGAAGTGGTTTACTCCATCGATGAGGGGTGGATTGCTCCTGTCTCTTGCGTTTGCGGATAGAAGCCTCAGTCTCCATATCTTCCGTGGGTTGCACTCCTAAAGCCTTTAGCATTGTTTCTCCTGTCTCGAGATCTGCCGCCTGGTGTAAAGTTCCTTGGAACCGAACTTGAAGGTATCCTGTCATCGCCCAACGATATTTAATGCCTTCTTCATTTAGTCGGGTTGTTATAGGTTTAAGATTTCTCCTTATTTGAAGGGCTTCAGGAGGAATATCAGGGGAAAAGTGTATCTCATCGGTCTTGAATTTAAAGCTTCCTGCTTTTCTGGTTTCTTGTAACACCTGGTTCTTGATCCTCAAGTCTAAAAATTCCACTAAGATGTCTTGTGGGCCACGTCGCTTATCTGCTGAGTTAGGGCCTAGCCAATATGCATGAATTAGCATAGGCTCCACACCATCGTCGAAATCAATCACCTCAGTTAGCCAGATTGCTAGGAATGAGGTGAGTTCTGCCGGGCCTTCCTCTTGCTTCATCAGGAATTTCTCCCTTGTTCTATGCTCTAGCAATAAAATGCGTTCTTTAGACCAGGTCTTCGAATCTTGAAGACTTTTTATATCTTCCTGGTTATTAGCAGAGGCTTCTATGGCTGCGTCTGCAGATTGGGAGATTTGTTGAATTGAAGTTTGCATCTCTTCAAGCCGTTCAGTCATCGGTTTTATAACTGTGTTAATGTTTTCTAGCATTTTGGTTTTAAAGTCCTTTAAATAATCAGCAAAGTCTTTTTTAGTAAGCACGGAGGGCACTTGATCGCTCTGCGTCTTTCTGCCGCCATTTTGTCAGTCGCAAGACCCGGGCTTACCAGTCGCTCCCTTACTTTTTCTTTTTGGAAAAAACATTTTAAATGCGATTCCGAGGTTGTCACTGTATGTTGTCCGGCTTTGTTTGTCTTTCCCATGCCTTTTAGGGATTAAGAATCGTTTGGAAGTGTGGCGTTTTCCACGGGAATTGGGAGGGGTTTTCGGAGCTCTCTCAGTGCCCGCCATTATCTTGGCCGACACCCCGCCCCCATGGTGACTCCCTTCAGTCAGCCGTCTCTGCTGCGCCCCTCTGCTTCCTTCCCTGAGCGATTTTCTTCTCCTTGGGGGAAGCTTTCCAAGTCTCCTTTCACCCCTATTCACTGGAGACCCCCGACCTCTCCCCCCAGCACTGCAGGGAAGCCTCTCCCCAGTCCCAGGGACACCCCCCTGCCAGTCCCCTGGAGAGCAGCGGGAAAGGTCCCTCCCTCCGAGGTGCCTGCAAATGCTGGCCAAAGGTGGCATATCCCCACGAAGCTCTGCCTTCCACCTTTTACTAGCAACTGTTGATGACCAGGCTATTCATTCTGTGCCAACAAAAAATCAATTTGCAGGAAGGGAAATATCGCGGCTTTCGGAAGCAGGAAAATGAAACTAACGCTCTCTCCCCCAATTCCCCTCCTCCGAGAGCTCCTCGGCTCCTGCTCCTCCAAGAGGAGGACGGCGGCGCTTCTGAGTGCACTGAAAGACCCGGTGGCATGCAGCAGTCACCCACCCGTTCAAGAAAGTTGCAGGGCTTTTGGCGGGGGGGGCTTTTGGTAGGGGGGCCGGGTGCCAGTTTGGCGCCCCTAAGGGCCGGCGCGCTCTAGGTGAGTGCCTAGTTCACCTAGTGAGCGAGTCAGCCCTGCCTGAGTGATTTCAAACTGGGGGACACATAGGATTGCCAGCCACAGCTCTTGAAACCAACTGAGAAATTGAAGAGTGGAAGAGAAAATGGCCTCCACAGTAATTAGGGTTGCCAGGTTTGGAAATTCCTGGACTTGTGAGGGAAGCCTGGGGAGGACAGGGACCTGAGTGGGGTAGAATGCCACACAATTCACCCTCCAAAACGTCCAAAACATTATGCATGGGAAAGAGCAGGTAGAGAAAGAGGTGCTTTTCTCCCTTTCTCACAATACAAGAACTCGTGGGCACTCCATGAAACTGCAGAGCGGTTGGGTTAGAATGGATAAAAGGAAGTACTTCTTCACTCAAAGAGTGATTAACACATGGAATTCACTGCCACAGGAAGTGGTGGCGGCTACAAGCATGGACGGCTTCAAAAGGGAATTAGATAAGCATGTGGAGCAGAGGTCCATCAGTGGATATTAGCCACAAGGTATAGATAGGGGCTCTGGGGCAAGTGATGCTCTGTCTTCTTGGTGCTTGGGGGGGGGGTCAACAGTGGGATGGCTTCTAATGTCCTGGCCCCACTGCTGGACCTCCTGATGGCACTGGTATTTCTGGCCACTGTGTGACACAGTGTTGGACTGGATGGGCCTTTGGCCTGATCCAACATTGGCGTCTCTTATGTTCTTATGTTCTTATGTTCCATTTTCTCCAGGGGAACTCATCTATGTAGCCTGGAGATGACCTGTAATTCTGGGGGATCTCTGGAGGCCAGCATCCCTAACAGTGACTCTCTAGGGATTTCCTCATGTCTCTGTGGTTTCACCTTAGAGATTAATGGAAATTCCTAGAAAATCACCTGGAATTTACAGTGCCTCCTACCCAAATTCCACCCTCCTCAAACACTGTCCTCAAACTCTCCCCACATTTTTTGCGATAGTACTGGTAACCAGGGGTCATTTCGTAGAAAAAGAGCTAGGGGGACTCATTAGCATAACTCATTAGCATATGTCACACCCCCTGACATCACCGGAAGTGTGTCCTCCCCACAGCCGGCAGCGACCTCCAGCGGGCACCAGCAGGGAGCTCCAGGCCCCGCCCTCCCGCACCTCACCCGAGGGGATGGCATCCCCCCGCGTCCCCCCCCAAATGACCCCTGCTGGTAACCCAAGGGAATTTCTCTTCTGCTCAAAAAAAGGTCATCATATCTTCAAGTTGCACCCTGACCCCTTTGAATCTGGGGTCCACTCCAAATGGGGCTGGTGGCTGTTGAACCTGACACCATCTTACCAAAGCCTTCTGCATTGCTGGTTAGTGTCTACTTCCCTTCTTTTCTGAGCATCTTTATGAAGGGAAGTAGACACTAACCAGCTATGCAGAAGGCTTTGGTAAGATGGTGTCAGGTTCAACAGCACGCAAGTCCAAACATACGCTTCAGGAAAAGTTATGCTTTATTGGAATACTGTTCTGTTGCCAAGTAGTAGAGTTAAATTGTCAGGAATAATGATTAGTGCAAGGGACTCAATACATATACTCTGATGCCTCATCTAGCTAAGCAACTGAAATCCAAGCACACGCACAGGAATTCTCCCAGTGGGACATTACATCATAAATGGGAGACTCACCTCACACCCCTGAGAGCAGAAATGTTCACACGGATGAATTCAAGCCCTCCCTTCTCTTCAAGGTTACGCTGAGCCAGTTCGCACGGGCAAATGAGCACCTCCCTTACGTTACCCACGGTAGCTAAGCAAAGCAAGCATGCGCGCATGCGCAAAGGGACAGGGACGAAAGAAAGCAAAGAAAGCATGGCAGCTAGCTGACAGATGGCTACAAAAGAAAGCTGGGGATAAAATTTGCATTAAATGTTCTGGCCAAGCTTCATTTAGACCTCTGACATCTGGATAACATGTAGTTTTGGGAAGAGGAGTAATAGTGTATCTGAGCTAAAATTAGTGATTTACTATGGAAGGAGGAGGGGAGCCTGAAATCTTCTCAAAAGATCCTCTAAAACCTTACAATTTTATATTCTTCCGCTCTTGTTTGATTTCCCCTCTCAGCAGCAAATGTCATGATTTTTTTTCTCAAGAAAGAGAGTTGGTTTGTTTCTATATGACGACGAAGAAGAAGAGATTGGATTTATCCTCCGCCCTTCACTCGGAGTCTCAGAGCGGCTTACAAACTCCTTTCCCTTCCCCTGCCCACAACAGACACCCTGTGAGGTAGGTGGGGCTGAGAGAGCTCTTTTGAGAACTGCTCTTTCAAGAACAGCTTTGACAGAACTATGGCTTGCCCAAGGTCATCCAGCAGCTGCAAGTGGAAGAGTGGGGAATCAAACCCGGTTCTCCCAGATTAGTGTCCACGCACTTAACCACTACACCTAACTGGCTCTCTGACCTAACTGACCTAACTAATTAGGGATCATACAGTCAGTGTGACAATATCGGGGTACATGAAGCCAAATAGTGTAGTAGCCAGAGTATCAGACTGGAACTAAAGAGACCCTGGTTCAGAATCTTGATCAGTTATGGAGTTCACTGGATGACCTTTGGCCAGTCACTCTTCTCAGCCTAACTGACCTCATGTTGTGAGGATAAAACGGCAGAGAGGAGAACAACTGATGCCACCCAGAGCTCCTTACAGAAAGAGTCAAGTAGGCAGCCAATCAGATTTGGTTGCATAGCAACCCCACCAATCAGAAGGACACTGGCGCTTCCTGAGAAAAGAACATTTCTGCCTTGTTTCGAACACACACACCCCTTGACTGATCAACAAAACAGGGGACTGCATTTCACAGGGAGCCATTTTTGTGTGTGTGCGAAACTCACCGCCTGCCTCCTCCTACCTCTCCATCTCCTCTCAGTCTTGAAAATAATTATACCCAACCCAGCACAGGCTGGTAAAAAGGAAGACTTTTCAGGTAACAATAGTGCAAGCTGTGCATGCAACACAATCCATTTATCAAAAGCCTTGTCAAGCACATTTCAAGGTAGGCAACACCAGAATAAATAAGCACCAAACAAAGTTAATCTACAATTTGGAACACGGTTCTTTTTAAAATAAATACTCTGCAAGAGAGCAGCCCGGCAGGCAGCCACTGTGCCTCTTGTTCCCCCTTCTTTATTTCCTCGCCAGCCATTTGAAGCAGGTTTGTTAACTTGACAAGCCCCTTTGCACAAAGGGACAGTATTTTGGCAATCAGCTTTCCTCAGAAATAACCTTGGCTTTCAAAATGAAAGGATTTTTTTTTAAGAGGGGGTGGGTGGGGGAGGGGGGAGAAAAGCAACCTTTAATTCTGTCCAGATAAAGCAATGGCACTAAATCACTTACAATAGGGGAGCAAAGGTTAAGATAAGGCCCAGTTTGGTTTGTTTCAAAAAGTATCTCAATAATTCCATTAGTAGATCAGAATGAGAAAGGGGGGAAAGTGGCTGAGGAAAAGATAGCATGGAAATATATTTCCCTGTGAGTTTAACATAACTTTTGTCTGCATAGAATTAGAAAGACTGTTGTGAACAAAAGAGCTTTCTGGGTTTTTTTAAAAAATGGAAATACATGAATAGTCAAAGCTGAAGAGTTATAACTTGCCAAAAACCACTTAAAAGGTTTTCCCATAAACTCTCTGTGCTTGGCTGTGACACTTATCTGTTTAGCCTGCCGAAAAGGTCCGGCACAGCCTGTCTCCCTCTCTGGTCCCCCCACCCTTCCTCTTTGGTCCTTTCCTCCCCAGTGTCTAATCATTTTTCAACTAGAAACAAGCAGTGAAAAATTTAAAACAGTCAACTTTCCAGCCTTACAGTGAGATCCTCAGGTCTGTGGTGCAAAAAGAAGAAGAAGAAGAAGAAGAAGAAGAAGAAGAAGAAGAAGAAGAAGAAGAAGAAGAAGAAGAAGAAGAAGAAGAAGAAGAAGAAGAAGAAGAAGAAGAAGAAGAATTGTGCTTGTCCAAAAGGACTTCAGAACATGTTGCACTGGTATTAAAACTTAAAATAGTGCAGATATGTTGGTTAGACCTCCCATTTGTCCACCCCCAGACCCACTTTCCCACCCCAAGGAACTGAGCAGCAGGAAAAAAAATGGCCTCCACATAGTGATGCTCTGGGAATTTCCCCTACTTTCTATGGTAAAGACCATAGAAACTAGAGAAGTCATCCAGCAGTCATATCACATCATTCCCAAACTCCCATTTGTCCACCCCCAGACCCACTTTCCCACCCCAAGGAACTGAGCAGCAGGAAAAAAAATGGCCTCCACATAGTGATGCTCTGGGAATTTCCCCTACTTTCTATGGTAAAGACCATAGAAACTAGAGAAGTCATCCAGCAGTCATATCACATCATTCCCAAACTCTACTCTCCCCAGGCACCACCCCTGAAATCACCCAGCATTTGCCAAAGCAGTGTTGGGATCTCCAGTGTTGATACAACTACTCTATGCAATTCTCTGCAGTCATGGAGAGAAAAGGGTACATGGTGAGATTAGGTTAGGATGCAACAATAGGAGTTCTAAGCCCAGTTCCATCTACCACATCACCAGGGCTGAGGATTACTTATCAGTTCAAGACTATGTCCAGTCTACATACATTGGTTCAAGACCATGTCTACATACCAAAGTTATTAATCCCATACCTATCAGAAGAGCTACCACAGACTATGTGGGGGGACTCCTCCAGATATGCCGAGAGATCTTCCTTTGCACAATAAAAAAGAGGAAACCCTTTAAGAAACAAGCCCAACATATACTGAGCATATTTATTGCATTCTGAGATGCATTGACAGTGCAATCCTGATGGCTGCTGGAGGGGCCAGCTAAAGGGAAACTGAAGAAGTTGGGGAATGAGCTGTCTCCTTGGCAGTGTGGCCACAGAGACTGTGACTGCACCACCATCCTCAGCAACAGCATCCCCACTCATCTCACAGAGGAGCTGCAGAAGCCACAGCCATCCCTGGAGTTAGTCAGCTGATGCTCTGACCCAGCTGAGCTCTGAGCAGGAGCAGGAGACAGAGCTGCTAGAGGGGTGAGTGTTTTTTTACTTGCTTTCAGCTGAGGGGATTCAGCTGAGAATATTGTATGGGAGGACTGTGTTTGGGAGTGTATGAAAGCGATTAGAGTTGTTGCGGAGTCCTGGCTGCTTGAGAGAGGGAGAGGAAGGGGCATTGTTTGACTGTGATTGACTGTAATTCAGTATTTAAGAAAGCACCTTGCCAGAGGCACGAGCCAAAGGGCAAGTTAAAGGGCTCTTTGCCTGTGGCTCTTAGCCTAGGGACTCTTAGACTAGGGGCTCTGTAAGAAGCCCAGGGAGCATGAGGGTCAAGGGGAAACAGGGCACTGTGCTGAGGATAAGGGGAATGTGCCCTCAGAAGGGACCTCTTCCCCAGCTGGTGAGCTGGTATCCTTTCACACCAAGGAACCATCCCTGGGCAGGGTGGGAGTGGGGCTCTTGGTAGTTGGTGATTCGATCCTTAGGCAGGTAGACAGCGGGGTGGCGAACCTGCGGACTGACCGTATGGTGACTTGCCTGCCTGGTGCGAAGGTAGCGGACATTATGTGTGTTTTAGATAGGCTGGTAGATAGTGCTGGGGAAGAGCCGGTGGTCGTGGTGCATGTCGGAACCAACGATGTGGGGAAATGCAGTCGTGAGGTCCTGGAGGAGAAATTTAGGCTGCTGGGCAGGAAACTTAGGTCCAGGACCTCCAAGGTAGCCTTCTCAGAAGTGTTACCTGTTCCACGCGCAGGGCCGGAGAGACAGGCAGAGATCAGGAGTCTCAATGCGTGGATGAGACGATGGTGTAGGGGGGAAGGGTTCAGGTTTGTTAGGCACTGGGATACTTTTTGGAACAAGAGGGAGCTGTACAGGCGAGACGGTCTCCACTTGTCCCAAGAAGGAACCAGGCTGCTGGCACTTAAAATCAAAAAGGTGGCAGAGCAGCTTTTAAACTAAATATTGGGGGAAAGCCGACAGGAGATGAAAAGTCTCTGGTTCGGGTTGGCTCATCTGAGAGAGGTGAGGGGGTACCGGTTGCTTTTCTACAGGGAGGTGGATTGAAATTGTCCACTGAGATCATGGCTAGTGACATGGACTTCCTGACAAGGTCTCAAGATAGTAAGAGGAAGGTTGCAGGCTTAATTTGTATGGGAAATTATAGCTGTTTCTATGCAAATGCTAGAAATGTCTGAGGTAGAATCGGGGAGTTGGAATGCTTGGTGTTGGAGGGAAAAATAGGCATTGTGGGTATTTCAGAAACTTGGTGGGATGAGGAAAATCAGTGGGATACAGTGATTCCTGGTTATATATTATATCGGAAGGATAGTGGGGGAAGGGTTGGAGGTGGGGTGGCTCTGTATGTCAGAGAGGGTATAAAGTCCAGAAAAATTGAGAGGCTAAGAGAATTGGATTCACTTCTGGAAATTCTATGGGTTGAAATAGGGGGGCCAAAAGGGGCCCAAAAGGAAACTTAACACTGGGAGTTTGTTATCACCCACCAGATCAAAAGATAGAGGAGGATTATAAAAGGATGAATAAATTCAAGATAGCAGCTAGACAAAAAAAAACTGTGTTGTAATAGGTGATTTTAACTACCCACACATTGATTGGGTCAATATGTCTTCTAGTCGAGAAAAAGAGATTGAGTTTCTAGACACTCTAAATGACTGTGCTATGGAGCAGATGGTCACGGAACCTACCAGGGGAGAGGCGATCCTTGATTTGGTCCTAAGTAACACTCAAGACCTGGTGAGAGATGTAAAAGTGATTGCACCGCTTGAATGTTATTGAGTTCAACATTTGTATAAATAGGGGATTGGCCAAAAAGACCGACACAACAACTTTTACCTTTAAAAGGGGTAAATTCTCTGATATGAGGGGACATGTGGGGAGGAAACTGAAAGGAAAAGTAGAAAGGGTCAAAACCTTAAGGTAGAGAAAAGTGGAGTATAATAACCGTCTTCTTCTTCCGTTGATTGCAGCACTTGGATCCAGTAAGTTTAGTCATGAAAAGGTCACCCCTTAGCTCATTGGCTCCAGTTGGGTTTTTTCCCCATAGAATCATAGAGTTGGAAGGGGCCATATAGGCCATCTAGTCCAGCCCCCTGCTCAATGCAGGATCAACCTAAAGCATACCTGAACATAAGAACACAAGAGAAGCCATGTTGGATCAGGCCAATGGCCCATCCAGTCACACAGTGGCCAAAACCCAGATGTATACCAGTGGGGCCAGCAGTCCAGAAGCCCTCCCACTGTGCTCCCTCTCAAGCACCAAGAATACAGAACATCACTGCCCCAGACACAGGCTGCAGTTGCACACAATAAATAACCCACTTTCTTTTTTTCCTTTTCTTTTTTTGAGCCCTCGGAGAGGATTTTTTATTTATTTTTTATTAACACTACAAACTACAACAGAATAAGGAGGGGAAAACTACATACAGGGGGGGAAAGAAAGAAAACCCACTACTAACTAAAAACCCAAGAGAGGAGATCCTCTAAACAGCTAATACACACTTTTAGTCCTACTCCTGTTATTCTTACTATACCATGAGTCAATTATAGCTTTAACTTTTCTATATCTTAAAATTCACTGTCATAAAGAAACCCGCCAAGTCATCTAATTTCCACGCTTTTTAAAGGCACAATTCAGAGTCCTTCAGCCTTTACTTCTCCTCTCCCCATCTCTTCCGTAGCTTATAAGGACTCTTAGGAGCTGCTGCTCCTTTCTCTGACAGAGAGTCCTCCCCGGAAGATCCCGAGTCCAGCTCGCCACTGGACTTGCTGTCCATCCCTTCTTTTTCTTCCTTCTTTGGCTCTCCCATCTGGACTCTTAAGAATTCCCTTGGTTTCTGAACAGAGTCAATCTTTTGTTTTTTATCCTTAATTTTGAAGATTACGCCTTCTGGAGTTAACCATTTATATCCAATTGTGTTTGTCTGCAGGAAAAGAATTAAGTCTTTATATTTCTTTCCTCTTTGTCTTATTTCAAATGGAATGTCTTTCAATGTTCTAATAACATCCTCCCCTGCCTTCAAAAGTGCTCCGGATACTGCTTTCAGGATTGCATCCCTCATGTGCCTCTTCGAGAATCTTACCACAATTTCCCTAGGCAGATTATTTTTCTTTATATATCCGGAATATGGCCTGTAGGCCACATCCATATCGTTTAAAATATATTCCGCCTTCATATCTGTCACTGGGGCTAGTAATTCACTCAAATGTTCCTTCAGATTCTCACCTTTGGTCTCCAGCAAGCCCTGAAAGTGGAGAATCATATTAGCCTTTTCCATTTGTAGTTGCAACAGCTGATCTTCCGTATACATTTGCTTCTTTTCCAATTTTTGTACTTTCTTTTTCACCTTTTGAGCAGTGGCGTTCACTTCCCTCACTTTCTCAGCAGTTTCATTCATCATTTTAAGAGTCTCGCTTATCTGTGTTTGCTGTGTGGTGATACATTGAGTCATTTTTGTCATCTGCTCCTTGAAGTTATTCATCTGGTCCAGTAGAGGGCGCATGGATTCTGCCAAAGTCTTTGCCAACTCGTTGGTTTCTTCCGGTTTAGGACTCTCAATTCCTTTCGGTTTCACAGGCTTCTCCTTCTCCATCCTCTTCCCCGCCATCTTTATTGTTTGTTTACTTTAGCAAATATTTTAAAAGTCTCTGAATATGCACTTCAATGCTCAAACTCACCTCGGTAAGTATCTCTTGACAGTTTTAAACACTTTCTCTTCCGCTCCCCCCCTCAATTCGCTCAAAAGTTCATGCAGCTGGGAGGCGTCCCTCCCCCACCCGCCTCACTTTCTGCTTTATAGGATGGGGTAGGGAGCGTTCTTTTCTTTTTAGCCGTCATTTACATTAGACTCACGTTCATAGTTGGTCCCCCAGACCTCTTTTAAGTTCATTTCACCACTCGACCTCCTATGCTTGCCCCGGTCGGCATCGCTTAAGTCCAAATGGTCTCACAGCACGGAGAACCTTTGGGACGGAGAGGCGTCTCAATTCCCCAGCAATCTTGCTGGTGAAGAGGCGACCTCTCGGAAGTCCCATAGCCAGAGCCCCTTCCACCGGGTCTCTGGGGGGGTGACGAACCTGCGCACCCCCTCCTTCGGCTGGAGCGCAGCTTCACCACCGGGAGGTCCGGGAGGTGAGTCTGCTAGCGCGCCGCCATCAACCGAAAGTCAATAAATAACCCACTTTCAGTGCAGTTTGCAACTGGATTTTACTGTGTGAACTGGCAAAATCCAGTTGGAAAGTGTGTGGCCATAGCGTATCTTGTGGCTAATAGCCACTGATGGACCTCTATTCCATATGTTTATCCAATCCCCTCTTGAAGCTGTCATCACTTCCTATGGCAAGTGTTTGTCCAACCACTGCTTGTAGACTGCCAGTGAGGGGAAGCTCACCACCTCCCTAGGCAGTCGATTCCACTGCTGAACTAATAAAAGAGTGAAACATGTTTTTACTTACAGAGTTAGTTCTCAGGCTGTTCACAGGCAGTTTAAAAAACCCGACAACCATCCTCCAGGGTTATAAATACTGGGCAGATTAATTCGTATTTAAGCTTCTCCTTTCTCTATCTAGGCAATTTTCTTCTTGATTTTTTTTTCTTTCTTTCTTTTTTTGAAAGCAACAGAGACTAAGAATCACAGAAATAAATCAACTCCCACCATTTTATATTATGTAATATTGACTTGCATTTTAGTTTCTCTGAGGAAGCACCCAGCACCAATGACTTAGATTAAATTACGACAGCTCAGCCTGGGAGAAAAAAAATATTGTAGTGCTTCATAATTCATTAATCATAGGTTTTTGCTGTCAGGATCAACATGTACATCTTGGCTTGCAACGACAGTAACACAAAAATGCTTTAGAGAGCTGAGAAATCTGGGGAAAGATGCTTCTTAATTGTTCGGGGATTTCAAGGGCTGCTTTTAAAGATGTCGCTGAAGGTTTCTAAAGGATTATGGTTCTTTTTGGCACAAGTGTCACTGCTAACAATCCCCTATCACCATCTTCAGTGATGACAAAGTGTGCATAGCAAAACAAGGGGTGAATTGTGATCATGAATTAATCACTAGCTCACAAAGTTTCTTTCCTAAATATTTGATTTGAAATTAGCTCCTTTGTTAGATCTAAAGGAGTGAATTGAGTGTCTCAGTGGAAATCTGTGATCCATAACCTTGCTGAAACAACAATGCCCAGAGTTGAGGGGCATGGATCAGGGCAGTGGCACTGGGGAAAGGAGAGCTTAACTCTTCTTCCCCCCATGCACTATTCCACAGGTCAAAATGTTCTTCCCTAGGCTGCTGTAGAGAAATAAGACAGGCCCTAGAGTGAAAGGACTTGGCCAAAGTAATGGTGGTGGTGGATTGCTCCATCAAGTCGCAGCCCACTTATAGCGACCCCATAGGGTTTTTCAAGGCAAGAGATGAACAAAGGTGGTTTCACCATTGCCTGCCTCTGCATAGCCACCCTGGACTTCCCTGGTGGTCTCCTATCCAAGTACCAACCAAGGCCAACCCTACTTAGCTTCAGAAATATGATGAGATCAGACTAGCCTGGGTCATCCAGTTCAGGACCGAGCCGTACCTCCCGTCTTCTCCTTCAGGCCCACTGAGAGAGAGAATAGTGATAAGAAATGCAAGTTACTTTCACCCCTGACAGCTCCCCCCATGGACTGATTTTGCACATTTTATCCCACCCTTTCTCCTTCAAGGCAGCATACACGGTTCTCCTCCTTCTCCACTTTATGTTCACAACAGACATTAATTCACACAGTGCTTTGAGGTCACCTAAGCAGCCAGAGCACTAAGTGAGAGCCAGTTTGGTGTGGTGGTTAGGAGTGAGGACTCTAATCTTGGAGAACTGGGTTTGATTCCCCACATCTCCACATGCAGCTGCTGGTGTAACCTTGGGTCAGTTACAAGTTATTTCAGAGCTGTTCTCTCACAAGCAGTTCTTGAAAGAGCTCTCTCAGCCCGCCTACCTCACAGGGTGTCTATTGTGGGGAGGGGAAGGGAAAGGAGATTGTAAGCTGCTCTGAGACTCCTTCGGGTAGTGAAGGGCGGGGTATAAATCCAATCTCTTCTCTTCTCTTCTTCTTCTTAATAAGGAATAGTTAAATCTAGACAGGGTAAAGGTAGTGCAGCCATCTACAAGATTTACTTGTTGCTATTATACTTTTCAAAAATGCTGGTTTTATTAAAGCCATTGATCAAAGAGACAGCAGAAATGTGGAGGGTGGGGTATAAATGTGATTAATAAATAAATAAAATAACTTCTGATCTTTTTAGAACATGAACAAACCACATTTACTCGTGGGCCACCCAAATGCATCAGGGTGCTGCAGGCAAGGTTGAGTTCACACGTATCTACAATTATCCACCAGCATTTCACAGATGATAACAGATCCTTCACCCTGAGTCCTGTTGCCTGCCATTACTGCAAGCAGTGGTGGGGGAAAGATACAAAACTCACCGGCATCACAAGTATAATGTTATAACTTCCATGAAAAACCCAGAAGTGATACCAGTAGCTCTAGGAATCATTAAAAACATTATGGCTTTACCATAGAGTTTCAGGTGATTCCTAGAGCTACCACCATCATGTCCAGGTTTTCCCTAGAAGTGATATCATCACTCTCATGACGTTGCCCCCAACCCTCCCATTGGTTGCTAGGCCACCACTGCTCGATAGGGTGATGGGAAAAATCCAGGGGAAGATTGACAGCACAACATGACTTCTCAGCCCCAAGCCAGAAGTGACATTATCACATTGGGGTGATACTCTAGGATTCCGCTGACAATTCGTGGTTTACTATGTTCACATGGAAAGTGTCATTGTGCCACTGGAACAGGCCCATAGCTACAGTGGGGCATCTTGGGGCTGGGCCCCCTGACCTACTGCCGAGGCCTCCTGACTTTTCGCCAAGCCTGGTGGACATCGCTGTCTTCACAGTCAGGGATGTGGTGCAGTCAGGCTCCAGGGTGCGATGCACTCAGGGGGGAGGCACTGCTCTTCCTTCCCTTTGTGGAACTCGGAGCTCCGTTTCAGGCTGTGTGATGGGGGGGCTCAGCCCTTCACTTTCACTCTCCATTGGCGGCTTGCAGGAGAGATCAGGGGCTTCTATGGGGTACTCCCAAGCTTGGGTGTGTATATGGGGGTGCCCCCTGACTTAAATTTGGGCGCCCCAAAATTTTAAAAAATCCTGCACTGGAGTAACAACAATTTGCATTTCCCCCCTCTGCTGCCCCTCCTGCCAGTTGTCAGTGCTCAGCTGGCAACCCTAGTTGTATCTTCCCTGTTCTCATAGCAAGGATTATTGCCCGAGCTCTCTCCTTCTATTAGACATTGCTGAAGATCATGTTGTATTGCCTATCTGTTGTGTTCATTTCCTCAGTAACAGATTATCTTCCTCTGCTATTAAGAATGTTTTTGTTTTGCTTTTTTTCCCCCGTTAAAAATATGCCCAAAAAACACATTGATTCTATGATCTCTTATCAACAGTTCTGAATGAGCCTCACCGGTATATGAAATGGTAGCCTGCTCCCCCCCAGTGTCTCTTTGCATTCATCCAAGTGACACACGAACACTCTTTTACTTGAATCACAGTCAGATCACAAAGTATGAGCAGCACCTTTGACTACTACTAAAAAAAAAGATTGCTTTTATTGAACACTTGAAATTGTTCAAAACAATCTTGGAAGTGCTTTTTTCAAGTGTACATTCTTGCGGTACTTTCCCACAGCTGCCCCTGTCCACCTGTGGTCCAGTCCGCAGCACAACATGACATCTCAGCACAACATGTCTTCTCAGCCCCAAACCATATTTAATGTCCTTTAAATGTGTTTTATTGGATTTCTTTTATTTTATTTTTAACTGGTATGTGTATATTCGATTGCTGTACACCAGCCTGAACCCTGTTCCGCAAGGAAGGGCAGTTTAAAAGTCTAAAATAATAAATAAATAAATAAATCCATTTTCTTGATTGTCTTGATTCTTCTGTAGTGGAAGGGGTGGGGAGATGGGGAGACCAATGTATGGCTCTGAAATTTATGGATGCCATCCTCCAGGTGGGACCTGGGGATCCCCTGGAATTATAGGTAATCTCCAGATCAGTAAAAAACCCAGTAGCACCTTTAAGACTAACAAACTTTATTGTAGCATAAGCTTTCGAGAAACACAGCTCTCTTTATCCGATGCATCTGATGAAGAGAGCTGTATTTCTAGAAAGTTTATGCTACAATAAAGTTTGTTAGTCTTTAAAGGTGCTACTGGGCATTTTACTAATTTGCAGCAACAGACTAACACGTCTAACTCCTCTGGATCTATCTCCAGATCAGTTTCTGTGGAGAAAAGTGATGCTTTGGAAGGTCGACTCTATGGCTCTGTACCCCACTGAGATCCCTGTCCTCCCCAGGCTCCATCCCCACATTTCAGGGAGCTCCCCAACCTGGATTTGGCAACCCTTCTCCCACATCCCCTGCCACTGGCCAGGGGGGACCTGGCAACCCTATGAATTGAAAGCCTAACTTTGCACAAAAGCAAACAAAAGTGTGTTGCAGAAGGGACTTGTTTGTTTGTTTTATAGTTGAAGTTTTCTTTCGATTCATCTTCAGGGTCTCCACTAGTAGGGCTGAGGAAGGCTTTCTTCTTGAGGTCTTGGATAGCTGCTGCCAGGAAAAAGCAGCAGCCCTGGGCAAGACAGGCCAAGGGTCAGACTCAGTTGAAGGCAGCTTCAGAAGGATGTCCATCAAATCTTCTTGAGCCCTTCCCTCTGCCTTGGCTGTATACTTGAGGCGTCTCTGCAGAAGCTACTTTCTGGTTCGGATCAAGCACTTGACCCAGAATCATCGACTCCGAATTTTATACAGGATGTGCTTTTGCTCCCTTAATGTTTAGGAAGAGGTCCGTCAGCGGGTAGCAGCACCCCCCTGCTTCCCTGGTTTGTTTTGCAGCGTAATAAGGCACGGACATAAATCACAGATCTGATACCGGGGAGCACACAGGCTTGAAACATACATTTTTTATGAAGAACATTTGCTATGATTTATAATGCACGGG
Organism: Gekko japonicus; assembly: GCF_001447785.1. Taxonomy (NCBI): domain Eukaryota; kingdom Metazoa; phylum Chordata; class Lepidosauria; order Squamata; family Gekkonidae; genus Gekko; species Gekko japonicus. The sequence goes on from NW_015163607.1 coordinate 1,635,520, forward strand.
GCTTTGAATTAGTCTAGCTTGAAAACGGAATCAAATATTTCCATCAAATCTCTCGTTCCCCCCCCCCTCCCCTGCCTTTGCCTTATGAATGGTTGAGCAGGGTCATAATGGAATGCCAATCAGCCATTGCTCTCGCCAATAGGAAATTCTGCGGAGATCAGCTCGGAACATAGACTCTGTGATTAACTGAAATGAAGTGTAAAACTGTATTTTGCTTAAACCGTTTTTGGCGCCTGCCGAGTCCTAGCTTGATGCATGCTCGACAGGGCCCCTGCAGCCCCTGTGAAGAAAGGAGGCGGGGGCAGGCTAGCATCTCTCTCAAATGTCATTCAGCAGAAGGAACATCACCAGTTGTTTTCACCCACCTTGAGGCTGGCTTTACATTATCCAATCCAAGCAATTATTGCAAGCACAGAAATGCCAATGCATTGTTACGAGTCACATGAACATGCCTGATACTGATTCAGATCATTGATCTATCAATATCTGTGTCATCTACTCCAGGGGTCCCCAACCCTTTTGAGCCTGTTGGCACCTATAGAATTCTGACACCTGACAAAGCATGCTGGGAACAATCACAAAATGGCTACCATGAAAGGGCTGCTGCAAGAGGCAGAGCCAGCCACAAAATGGCTATCCCAGCTTACTTTCAGGCTCACTGTGGAGATCCTTGGGCTGTGGTGGCAGCTGCTGCCAAAGCAACATTTTTTAAAAATCTGCACAGCCAATCAGATTCTCAGTGGCTGATCAGAAGCCTTGCTGGGCAAAAGCCCCATCTGGCCACACTGGGGACCCTCATCTCTGCTAGGGTCAGGGCCGGCTCTCCCGCTAGGCCAACTAGGCACTCGCCTAGAGCGGGAGGCCCTGGGTGGGGGCGCCGGACCCTGGATGGGGGCGCCGGGGTCACGCTTGCCGCCGCCTGCCAGGGGAGCCAAGGCCGCCGGAGCTGCTGCAGGTGCCGCCAGGCAGGAGGTAAGCACACCCTGCTGCCGGCGACTCAGCCAGCCAGCCATCCCTCCGCCCTGGGACTGCACGGCCCTTTACCCCCTCACCCACCTACCTCCTCCTGCCGTGGGCACTCGGGCGGCAGCAGCTAAGGCGTGCTGCCAAGAGGGGGTAAAGGGCCGCGTGGTCCTGAGGCGCGCCAAGGTGGAGGGCTAGCTGGCTGGCTGGCTGAGGCGCTGGCAGAAAGAAAGCACCGCGGCCTCAAGTTTGCACACTGGGGGGGCGCTCCTCGGGACAAGGGACTTCTGTATGGAGAGCTGCCAGGGCTGCAGCCACAGCAGCAGCCCCGCCCGACGGCTGGAGCCAGCTGCGCCTGCCGTCGGGCGGGGCTCCCTCCCTGTCCCCCGGCGGCCGGGCTCCCTCTGCCACATGGCGTGGTGCCGTCCGAGGCAGGCACGGGGCTGCTGGATGATGCGCGGTGCCCCGCCCCAATGGCAGCAGCTGCGATGGCGGCTCGCCTGGCCTGCTGCTGCCACTGCCTACTGCCCTGGCTGGCGGGGGCCCGGAGCTGGGCGGCCGACGACGGGCTGGCGGCACACATGCGGGAGCTCTACATGTGCTCTCGGGAGGGCGGCGGCCGCCTGCTGCGGGACACCCCTGCCATCGATGGGGCCAACACAGTGCGCCGTTTCTGAGCCAGCCGCAGTAAGTGCGGGCGGCCCGGGGCACGTGGGCGGGCAGCAAGACGGAGGCCGGCTGGGCTGCTGGGAGGAGGTGCCGCAACAGACTCTGCCCCGTGCGGGCGCAAAAATCCCCAGCAGCAGCGGCCCCGGAAGAGGAGGAGGAAGAGGCGCGAGTTGGCCGGGCCCTGATGGGGGGGACTGCACATGCCTGCCCCAGTCCAGGGGTGGGGGACAGCCCCCATCCAGGGCCCGCCGCCCCATCCAGGGCCTCCCGCTGGGTTCCCAGTGGGGCGGTATCCAGGCAACACCGGGAGGTTGGCACCTGCAGCCTGCAGCCTCACCTAGGGCGCAGCCTTGCCTCGGGCCAGCCCTGGCTAGGGTTGCCAGGTCTGTTGGACCAGTGGGCAGGGGATGGGGATGAACTTACTGGGAGGAGGGAGGCCAAAAATAAACACAATGTGCCTTCGTCACCCAGAAGTGATGTAGGCACGTCAAGGATATCAGAGGCAATGCTCTGGTTTGTGGGCAAAACTGCTATGATAGAATTGGGTTTGCCCAAAACCCTGAGTGTCGCACACACACCCCACTCGGCATCACCAACGTCCCTATGTCACTTTCGGGTGACATAGGCAAGTCGTGTTTATTTCCAGCTTCTTGCCTATTGGGGGGGGGGGATTCCCCTAGTGGCCCGCAGCAAAATGGAGCACCTGAAACTGGGGGACCCCCACCCATACCAGGGGTTCTGGCCACTCTAGTCTATGTAGATTAGTAGTGGCTCTCCAGGGTCTCAGGTGGAGATCTTTCATATCACCTACTACCTGGTCTTTTTAACTTGAGATACCAGGGATTAATCTTGGAACCTCTTGTACACCAAGGAGATGCTGTACCAATGATCCACAGCCCCTTGTTTGTTTAGAAGAGGCCAGCCAGGTCTCCATCTTTGGCAGGAGGCCTTCCACCTGCAGCTCAATGCCCCATTGCCACTTAGTAGGGTGGCAGGAGGAAAATGGCTGGGAAACTATAGGATTTCAGGTGCATCCTAGAGCATCTCCATCCAACACACTGACATCACTTCCCGTTTGCACCTGTCTACAAAATTGTAACCAAGGCAGCTCACAGCACAATAAAACAGCAATAACCCTTTTGCGGCATTATCCAAAGCAGAGTTAGACCCTTCTAGACCTATTGATTTCAAGGATTAAGAAGGTTGTAAGTCTGTCTAAGGTTGGCCTTCTAATTTTCCAAATCACTAATGATACAAAACAACAGACAAAGTCAACCTAAAAAAAAGAAAAGGAAGGGAAAATCCACCCAAGAATAAAATATACAAAGCTTAAAATAAACAAGCATTAGAAAACTAGCTACAGGCATGCATAAAACTTCCACAGTAGATTTAAAAATGGACTGTATAGGAACACCAGATTTGCTCAATTTTTCCAATGCACATTAATCCACATTGTGCTGGCCATATGTCTATGAGCATGACAAAATACTACAAAGAATTAATAAGGTGTTATTTCTTTAAGGAACATGCTTATAATAGGTGTGGCGGAACGGGCCTGCGTCAAGCTGGCCGACCCCGCTCTGCCCACCCCTCCTTTGCCTGCCCTGGCACCTGAAGGGGCAGTTTTTCACCACTGCCTCCGGGTATTGCTGCCACCACTGTCCCTGTCTTGGGCTCTGGTTAGGCGGGACAGCCTCCTAACCTCCCTCTGATGTCGCTAGGAACCCACCTCGGGGCTTTCTGGCAATCTTTGGGGCTCCCCTGGAGAGTTGGCAACTGGTCATTTTGCCCTTGTTCTCCTCCTCAGGGAGTCCCCGACCCACTCTTAGCGTGTCCAAGCGGCTGGGGGAACTATGCGGTACAGAGGGACTTCTCAATGTCAACAGTAAAAGGATTTATTTTGAAACCACTCAACTATATATTAACAGTAAACTGAAGAATCAAAATAAAGGTGAAAAATAAATCGCTCCATCTCTCCCTTCACTACACATACCGTCTAGATGGTCTGCAGAGCAGGCACATGACTTGCTTTCCCTGGAGGAAGTTAGATTAGCACCACTCCCAACATGGCCTCCTGCAGACTCCAGCCGACAGCCTGACTGGCTCCAGACTTCAGGCAGACCGACCTCAGTTCTCAAAAACTGCTTCCCGCCCAAAAGCTCCACTATATCCAACAGCCCTTCCCACCCAGGAAGTGGCTCTCCCTCCTGCAGCATTCTGGGGCAGATCTCCTCACAGCCTTGATGGACTTCCTGTCCTCTCTAGGGAGCTGCCCTCTGACTGCAGGGTGGAGACAGGGGGGGGGGAATGAGGAGGAGACTAGGCCAAGGCCTACCTCAGGTTTGATGGTCTCCTCCTATCCAGCCCCCACCAACTTAGACATCCACAAAATGGCATTTCTCCACAATACAGCCAGGAACCTCAAATCTCCTCAGTCATTGTTTATGGTTCTGATGCTGACTTAAACCTCATACAGACTATAAGGAGCTAGAGCAGGGGTCCTCAAACTTTTTAAACAGGGGGCCAGTTCACTGTCCCTCAGACCGTTGGAGGGCCGGACTATAGTTAAAAAAAAAAAACTATGAACAAATTCCTATGCACACTGCACATATCTTATTTTGAAGTAAAAAAAACAAAATGGGAACAAATACAATATTTAAAATGAAGAACAAGTAAAGTTAGGCTGCGGTCACACGCAACATTAGCCACGCAAGAGATACGGAAGACAGGGGGAGTTTCCGGGCGTGATCTCACCAGCACATCTGGGAAGCAGGCTCCTCTGAGCGAACTTCCTATTGGTCGCTTCGTAACAGCGACCAATCAGAACGATACCATTCCCTAGGAGGGAAAGACTCCCATTGGTCTTTATTCTAGCAATCTCATTGGTTGTTATTTGTAAATAGGCGTGGCTACATTAGCCCGGTTATGTTTAAAAGGAGCATAAGCTCCCACTGTTTTCTGTTCTGGTTTCTTACTGAGTTAGTGCTTGCTCGTTACTTCCAATAAAGCTGAATCACTTGCTGAATCACTCTAAGAGTCCTTTGTTAGCGCGATCTAACAATTGGCGACGAAGGTGGGATGTTAGAGCAGGTAGGCAGCCCTGCGGACATCCACACTTCGGACTCGGAAGAAAGCGAGCAGAGCACAGCAGCCGATCCGGCGGAGGCGCCACCAGCTCCGGTGCCCAAGTCTCCCACGATGGCTGGAAGCCAGAAGTTCGAGTGCTTCGAACCCTCCTCAGAAGACTGGGACTCCTACCTGTCCAGGTTCGAGTTCCATCTGGAGACACACGACATTACAGACGAGGCCAAGAAACGGGCGTGCCTCCTGAGTTCCTGCGGGAAGGGAACCTTCGACATAGCCAGGTCGTTGGTGGCCCCAACTGATATAAAGACTGTCACTTACGCTGACATCACTGAGAAGCTTAAGGCTCACTATTCTCCACAACCGTCGGAGATCGCCTGCCGGCACGCTTTTTACAAGCGGAACCAGGCCGGAGGCGAGACCATCGCAGATTTCGTGGCGGCCCTTCGCAAAGCCGCACGGCCATGTAATTTCCACAACGTGGAGGAAGCCCTCAGAGACCGTCTCGTCTGCGGTCTCAAAGATGAAAGGCTGCAACAGAGGCTGTTCGCCCGCACCACCCTGACCTGGGCAGTGGCCTACGAAGAGGCCGTGGCCGCGGAAGCAGCGGAGAAGTCCACGAAGGAGGTCCGCCAGCGGGTGGCAGAGCCCAGTATACACGCTCAACGAGACAGCGAGGGCGAAGACGCGGATGATGACGTCAACGCGGTTCGAGGCAAGCGGACCCCAGCGAAGACTACCAACGTCAAGCCTTGCTCCGGTTGTGGCGGGAAACACCAGCGCGACTCCTGTTGGGCTCGTGATGTCGACTGCAGAGCGTGTGGGCGGCGTGGTCATCTGGCCAGAGTCTGCAGATCAGCAAAGAAGGATCCCTCAACTAACAACCGGTCAGCGCAGAGGGGCACTCCAGTCAGCACCCAAGGCAAGACCCGTTCCTCAGCATCGGAAGCAAGCTGCCAGTTGACGGCGACCTTGTCGAGCGCATCGGCCGTAAATCGCACCAGCAGCCAGGGCAAGATCACCGTGACTCCACTCCTCGACGGCCGACCCTGTACAATGGAGGTGGACTCAGGATCGTCCGTGACGGTGATTTCTGCCGCGTCCTGGCGCCAGTTGTTCCCGAACCGAAGCCGGCGGCGGCTCCAGCCTGCGGGAACCAGAGTGTCCGACTTCCAGGGCAACCGAATTCCCTTGGCCGGACGGGACTCTGTTACTGTTGAGTATAAGGGGAAATGTGTTAAACTGTCATTCCTGATTGCAGAGGGAGACCGGGTTAACCTGCTAGGGTTAGATTGGTTTGAGCCATTGGGCATTGGTATTTCTGGGATTAACAGGATGTCTGAAAATAAATGGGGCATGCTGTACGACCTGTTCCCTGATGTATTTGCCGAAGGGTTGGGGAGGTACAAGGGCCCCCCGGTTGCGTTTGACTTAGATCCGTCAGTCAAACCTATTAGGTTGAAGTATCGGAAAGTACCTGTGTCTCTCAAACATAAGGTGGAAAAAGAGATTGACAAACTAGTTGAGCAAGGGGTTTTAGAGCCAGTACCATACAGCAAATGGGAGACCCCGATCGTAACCCCTGTCAAATCAGATGGGTCCATACGACTATGCGCCGATTACAAATGTACGATTAACAAGGCGCTGCAGCAACATTCGTACCCGGTCCCGGTAATAAGCCACATTTTGGCTTCCCTGGGGGGTGGCAAGATTTTCGCCAAATTTGACCTGGCCCAGGCATACCAGCAGTTGCCTGTCACCCCGGAGGCTGCCGAGGCCCAAACAATTGTAACCCACCAAGGGGCTTTTAAAGTGAACAGGCTGCAATTCGGGGTCAACGTAGCACCTGGGATTTTTCAGGGCCTCATGGAACGTCTACTAAGGGGGGTACCTGGCACAGTGCCCTATTTTGACGACGTGCTGATTGCGGGCGGGTCTGAACAGGAACTACTGGACCGGGTTAAAGAGGTCCTCAGGCGTTTTCAAAATGCCGGTCTCAGAGTTAAGCGCTCAAAATGCACGCTCGGGGTGGAAAGTGTGGACTTCCTGGGGTTTCGCATTGACGCAGAGGGAGTCCACCCCACGGATGAGAAGGTATCTGCAATCCAAAACGCCCCCAGGCCGGTGAGTAAGAAGGAGCTCCAATCCTTTTTAGGACTCCTGAATTTTTATCATGCGTTTTTACCGCATAAGGCATCAGTGGCGGCCCCTTTGCACGCGCTTTTGCACAAGGAGGCAAAATGGAAGTGGGGGCAGGCCGAGGAAAAGGCTTTTGTGGGAGTCAAGGAGCTGCTGACATCTAATGCCGTACTCACGCATTATGATGAACACAAGCTCCTGGTGTTAGCTGCTGACGCTTCACCTTTTGGAGTAGGCGCAGTTTTAAGCCATCTGATGCCTGATGGGAGCGAAGCGCCTATCGCTTTTTATTCTAGATCACTATCTGCGGCAGAGCGGAACTATGCCCAGATAGACAAGGAGGGTCTGGCGTTGGTAGCGGCTGTCAAAAAGTTCCATGATTTTATTTTTGGCAGACGATTTTTGCTGGTCACTGACCACAAGCCGCTACTGGGGATTTTTGCGCCCGATAAGCAATTGCCAAACATCATGTCCCCACGCATGCTTAGATGGGCGATATTTTTGCAGGCTTATGATTTTGACTTAGAGCACCGGCCTGGGAAAGCGATTGGGCATGCGGATGCCCTCAGCCGGTGCCCGGTGCCGGACATTGGCGCAGACCCTGCCCCCGCCTGTGAGGTCTTGGCAATTGAGGAGCTTCCTCGACCCCCGGTATCATCCAGGGACATTGCAGCACACACGGCCAAGGATAGCGTGCTGTCCCGAGTATTAAACTGGGTTTGGAGGGGGTGGCCGGTTGGAAGCGTTGAACCGGAGTTCGGCCCTTACAAAAGCCGTCAAAATGAACTATCCATTTCTAAGGGCTGTGTATTATGGGGGAACAGGGTGGTGGTTCCTGACAAACTCAGGACGAGAGTGTTAGAGTCGCTGCACGAGGGTCACCCCGGTATGGTACACACCAAAGCGTTGGCCAGAGGGTATGTCTGGTGGCCGGGGCTGGACAAAGAGATCGAAGAATGGGTACGAGGGTGTCCCAAATGCCAGCAAGTCAGACCCGATCCCCCACAAGCTACACCCCAAGGCTGGGAGTCATCTGGTAAACCCTGGGCCAGATTGCATATAGATTTTGCTGGCCCTCTCCAAGGGCAAATGTTCCTAATTGTGGTGGACGCTATGTCCAAATGGCTGGAGGTCGTGCATATGAAATCGACCACATCACTTGCTGTGATCCATGCGCTCCGCCGACTTTTTGCCACCCACGGGTTGCCTGACGTCATCGTCAGTGACAACGGGCCTCAATTTGTGTCTGAGGAATTTAGGCTCTTCCTCACGAGTAATGGCATACGCCAAATGACTTCGGCCCCTTTCCATCCGGCATCTAATGGCCAAGCCGAACGGATGGTCAGGACGGCCAAAGAGGCCCTGGGTAAAATGGACGAAGGGGACTGGAGCCAGAGGCTGGGCTCCTTTCTTTTGCTGCAGCACACCACCCCCTGTAGTGCTACAGGCCGTAGTCCGGCCGAATTGTTAATGGGGCGGAGACTCACGACCCGTTTGAACCGAATGCACCCAGACCTCACTGAAGAGCAATCCGAGCGTACCACGGCGCAACCGAAGGTGCGCATGTTTGAAAAAGGGGACAAGGTTTTCGCACGAAATTATGCAAACGGGCACTTATGGCTTCCTGGGGTTATATCCGACTCTGTGGGTACTCGAATGTATGTGGTGCAGTTAGCTGACGGTCGAATATGGCGGCGCCACATAGATCAGTTAAGGAGACGTTGGGCTAGGGACAGCGCTGACTCTCCGACGGCTGAATCCCCTGATGTCGAGTGGACACCCCCAGAGCAGGCGGTGAGTACCGAAAGGCCCGGTACTGTCCCCGAGTCAGGGCAGAACCCTGTGTGCGGGGCTGAAATCCCAGTCGAGTCTGTGCCTGATCCAGGCTGTAGTGAACCCCACTCTGACCCACAACCTTGTCTGCCCATGGAGCCTGCACCGCTCCGCAGGTCCCAGCGTTCGCGGCAAATGCCGACTTATCTGAAGGACTATGAGTGTAAATACTGTTGGAATAACTGATGTACAAAGGTTGATTGCATGTTTGTAAATAATAAAACAATTGGGATGATGGCTTAACTTAGGGGGGAGGAATTGTAATGTATTGAAATGATTACATGAATCACCTCATAGGACTCCCATGTTAAGCTTCGAGCCAGACCAGGGCTCCTCTGAGCGAACTTCCTATTGGTCGCTTCGTAACAGCGACCAATCAGAACGATACCATTCCCTAGGAGGGAAAGACTCCCATTGGTCTTTATTCTAGCAATCTCATTGGTTGTTATTTGTAAATAGGCGTGGCTACATTAGCCCGGTTATGTTTAAAAGGAGCATAAGCTCCCACTGTTTTCTGTTCTGGTTTCTTACTGAGTTAGTGCTTGTTCGTTACTTCTAAATAAAGCTGAATCACTTGCTGAATCACTCTACGGTTCCTTTGTTAGCGCGATCTAACACTTAACCCACAGGGGTCTTCAGTTTTGTTCAGCTGGTGAGCAATGCTCCCTCTACGCTGTGGAGTCTTGTGAGCAAAGATTCTACTTTGTGAGCTACCGGCATTAAAGTTGTGAGGGAGCGATTTGGCTACTGCAGAAATTAGTTCGCTCCGGAGCCATCCCTTCCTGGGCTAAGGCAAAAAATGTGCAAGCTGGAGGCTAAAAAAACTGTGAGCTAGCTTACACTAACTCAGCTTAGAGTGAATGCTGCTTGTGAGTGCTTCTGGGATTTTGAGAACAGGCTCCACCATAAAAGGGCTGCTGTGGTGGCCTGGATGAATCACAAAAGGGTGGGAGGTGGCAAGTTAAGCATCTTCCTACAATGGAGGCACCTGTGACAGAAAAAAAGGAGGAGATTGTTTTGTACCTGGCCCTTCACAACCCGAAGGAGTCTCAGAGCGGCTTACAATCTCCTTTCCCTTTCCCTTCCCCTTCCCCTCCCCACAACAGACACCCTGTGAGGTAGGTGAGGCTGAGAGA
>NW_015163607.1:1645652-1650252 GCF_001447785.1 Gekko japonicus
CCGGGCTAAGTCTGGGCCCCTGACCAGCGCTGCTGGCCCCCAAGCCCCGCAGCTAAGCTAGAAGTGGAAAGAGGGAAGAAGAAGAATCTGCGGGCGACGAGTCTTGCTGGCAGGTCTCATGGCGTGGGGGGCAGCGGAGAGAGGGTGAGACGCTGGCCCTCTGCGGCTGGCGCTCCCTTCCCACAGTGGCCTCCTAGTTGCTGACCAGGGCTTTTGCCCCAAAAGCATGGCTGTGCGGCAGACGGCAGCAGAAGACGGAGGAGGATATTCTGGAGGGAGCCCAGATTAGGAGGCGCCGAACTCTGCTGGGATTTGTTACCCTCCCGAATCTCATTCACACATGGTTGCAATGCACACATGGCCGGTCTGCACGCAGGAAACCCATGTCGGGGGATTTATTCCAGGCAGGCGTGATTGTGTGGATGTGGCATGGAAGTGCGGGTGGTGGTGGTGGTCTGACACCCCGATCCCGGGCCTGTATTCCGGGAAAGTGACGGACTTTCTCCCAAGCCAGCGGCGCAGCCTGGAGTTGCCGCCGGCAGAGCCTCGCGTCTCTCTTCCTTAGCCCGTGGACAGTTTCAGGGGAAAGGGGAAGAACCTTCGCCTGGCACTGGGAACCTTCGCCCAAACCCTGGGAAGGGAAAGCGGGCGTGCCGGCCTGGCTGTCGGCGCTCCTGGCCCTCTGGCAGGTCCCCAGCGGTTGGAGAAAAAAGCAAACTTTTGCAGCCCTGGAAAGTGGAAGCGGCATCGCGCCGAGGGGAATGGCGCCCCTACCGCTCGCCAGGGCCCCTTGTGCTGGGCAGCATATGGACAGGACAGTGGCAAAAACACCTGGCGGGCCGGATAAATGTTTTCGGCGGGCCGCATGTGGCCCCCGGGCCGTAGTTTGAGGACCCCTGAGCTAGAGGCTACTAGCCATGGGGACTAAAAGAAACTTCCACATACAGAGGCAAAATGTTAACAACACTGAGGAAGGCCTTGTCTTCTATGCCTTGTTTTGGTCAGCCCTCCATAGCAGCCAGATGGCCACGGTGTGAAATAAGAGGCTGAACTAGATGGACCACTGGTCTGATCCAACACGGCTGTTCTTATGAGGAGGTGAATCTGAGTGAGGGAGAATGGTCTGGAGTGAAGATCAAGATGATGTAGACTCAGGAAGAAGTAAGCAAAGGTGAAGAACAGAACAGGACATAAGCGGGGCATGTACCACCAGTGACTAAAGCTAATTGTATGGAGAGCCATCATTTCCATAGCCTTGAATCGCTAGGATTTCTCATTATGTTTTTTTCATCTGCAGAGACAGGTTCCAAAGTTTATATAAGGTCCACAGCCCCATAGCAGAATTTTTTGTGTGTGGGGGGGTAAACTGGACCTGCTGGTGGGGGTGAACTTACCATTGCAGCTCCGTCCATGTGGTGGCTCGCTTCAGACCAATTTGATGGCAGCCTGAGCTGTGGGGGGTTTGAGCTCAAGTCCCCACGTGGCTCAGACTCTCATGAGAAGGGAGGGAGGGGGGGTGACTGCTGTGTGGCCTCACTGGGTCTTCCTGCTTCCGCAGTCGACTTCTCAAAGTTTGAGAAGCTGGCTGTAGAAGCAGGAAAACCTGGCGAGGCCACCCCCCTTAGCTGCAGCAGGAAGCAGGAAAACCTGGCGAGGCAATGCATGACCACAGCCAAGCAGGAGGGGAGAGAGAGGTGCAGCCTCCTCTGTATGACTTCGCTGGTTCTTCCTGCTTCTGTAGCTGGCTTCTCAAACTTTGAGAAGCAGGCTGCAGAAGAGGAAGACCCAGTGAGGCCTCCCCTCTCTCTCCCCTCCAGCTGGCTAAGAGGGCTAGGCATATTTGTGGGGGGCATTGCCCTTGTCAGCCCCCCCCCCCCCGCTACAGGCCTAAGTTGCCACCAGATCCTTCCCTTCCAATTATCCCCACCATCCCCACCTTGCAAGAAACTCTTCTCATCCAAATGACTGATTGAGGACATCTCTGCATGGGCAGTTCACCCCAGTTTTAAGCCTGTGTTGTAACCCTAGATTTCAAGACGGACTCTGGGGAAGCCATCCTTGAATTGAATGAGGAATCCTTCAGTTCTGATCCCGGTAGCAGAAGTCTGCTGTCACAACCTAATCACTGGAAGATATATATCTAATATAATGGTGTGACACGGGATTATTTTTTCCTTTGTTTGATATTTACTCAGAGTGTAGATTTCTGTGGAGATAGAGCAGCTATCTAGTCTTGTTTGTGATATGCTAGAGGGTTTTCCAGCTGAAAGTCCTTGCTCAAATATTTCCACATAACTGTGATGAAGACACAAAATGAACTTTTATACAGTCTCATTTTTTGTATGTGTTTGTAGTTAATAATGGTTTATTCTACACATATGCAGCATTGTCAGTTGTACACTGGTAATTACAGCCTGAATTCTTTACAGTCCTCTGCTTTGCTTTGTTTGAATTGTTTGCTTTGAGGGCCTCTCCTTTGTTCCTTTTCCTTTGAAATGGCTTGAAACCAATTTAAATCTGTTGTGTAGTTGTGACAATGTGCGACAGTGGGAGGCCTCCTGTGGATCGCTGCTGTTGCCCACCACTGCTCTGAACAGCAGTGGGAGAAAGCTTCAGGGAGTAAGCCATAAGAGGGGCCAGGATGCAGTTTGGGAGTAGCTACCCCGTTCTGGCAATTTACTCCTCTGTGACATTCCCTTATTACTCTTTCTCCCTCCCTTGCACCTGACTTTCAAGCTGACCAGCTTCCTCCTGTGCCACCCAATCCCAGGGATTCAGGTGCCTTTCTGTCATAGCTAGTCTGGCTGGCCTTATAGGCCCTCAGCCCTACTCTAAGATCTCCTAGGCCGGTGGTCGGCAAACTGTGGCTCCTGAGCCACAAGCGGCTCTTTGGCCCCTTGAGTTTGGCTCTTGTAGGCACTGGAACTCCCTCCCCCGCCCTGGCCAGGCCTCGTGCTGGTAGGTCGCTCTGGGAGAGAGGCACGGGGACGGGGCGGTCACATGGCAAAGCCCCGCCCCCTTCTTCTGGCCGCCCTCTGCTCAGCCTCATTCTGCTGCAGAATGTGGAGCAGGAGGGTAAGTCGGCGTAGGAGAGGGTGTGGCGGCGAGGAGCGAGCAGGATCGCGGGGGTGCGGCTACTCTGCAGCTATCAGGGCTACTTTTTAAAGGGAGCTCCAGGGGGAGGGGATACGGCACATGCGAGAGAGAGACTTTCCTTTCCTGATTCCCCGATTGCTGAGAGAGGAGGAGATGGAGGCAAGGTGAGAGGATGGCGGGCGGCGAGCTGTGCTGCTGCGTCGTGGTGCGCATGTGCAAGGATTGCGCAGCTCTGAAGTGCAGAGCCACGGCAGCCCGCTCGACACGCCCCCCACGCAGAGCCTGCGGGTTCCCCGGCAAACTGACCCCGGCCATTAGCGCGAGAGAGAGAGTGCGCGCAAGAGGGGCGGGCTTAGGGCAGTGGCAGTGGGGGGTTGAGGGGTGGGGTGTGGTTTGGCGCCCCTGAGGGCCAGCGGTGGCAGTCCCAAATGTCCAAGGAGAAGCGGCGTGTTAGAAAAGGGCCGGAGGCATGAAAGCTGTGAGCGAGCGATTTGGCTACTACTGCATAAATGAGTTTGCTCTGGAGCCATCCTTCCTGAGCTAAGACAAAAATGTGTGAGCGGGAGGCTAAAAAACTGTGAGGTAGCCCACAGTAACTCAGAGGGAACTTTAAGTGGCCACTTTTTGTCGACTCTGCTTTCGGAAAGGAGACGAAACACGTATACAAGACAAGTGTGGATGGGAGAGTTGGAAGGGATCAACCTCAGCAAACGTACCTCAATCAGACTGAGGACATTTTTAGCAAAGGCCAGTTTAGAAGTACCCTAATTAAGTTAATAACAATGTACCTACCTATATAGTTTTTTAAGTTTAAAAACTTTGGCTCTCAAAATAAATTTCAATCGTTGTACTGTTGATATTTGGCTCTCCTGACTAATGAGTTTGCCCACCACTGTCCTAGGCAACCATCATAGGTGGTTGCAGTCAGGGCCACCACAGAGGTGTCTTTGTGCCACATTCAGGGAACAGCCTGCACTTTTACTCTACCCAGGGTCGTTGGGATGCACAAATACAATCTCAATCTATCAAGACAAGAGATAAGAGCAAGGTCAACAAACCAGTCCAGAGTCAGGGAGCCAAAGGCTCAGTCCGAAGGTCAAGGGAGCAGGAAGGTCTGGAGTCCAGAGCTTGGAAGCCAGGGCAAAAGACAGGGTCTGGGCTTCTAGCTGGAAAAGTAAGCACAGGTTAAACAGGATAGGGTGCAAGAAAAGGTAGCACTCTGTTCATTGTGTGGGTCAACTCAAAGAAGAGATGCCAGGCAAGATTGCTTCCCTGTCAAGCCTTGTTCAGCATGTTTCTTTTATCTGCCTCACTAGCTGACTTGTCCTCCCAAAGCCCAGGGTTTGCTTCTTACTGCTGTTTTCATCATCCTCTATTTATTTATTTATTTATTTATTTATTTATTTATTTATTTATTTATTTATTTATTTATTTATTTATTTATTTATTTATTTATTTATTTATTTATTTATTTATTTATTTATTTATTTATTTATTTATTTAT
>NW_015163607.1:1650271-1682617 GCF_001447785.1 Gekko japonicus
TAGGTCTGGTGCTCAAGCAGACGGGGGGGGAGGGGTTGTAGGGAACGCTGGCGACGTCGTCCTCGGCCCGACCATGTCCTTTCCGGCTCCGCGCGCCTCTGGATGACGTTGCTCAGCCTCCGTCGACGGCAGCCGCCTTGTTCTTCCACTGCTGGCCACCAGGGGTCAGCCAAGCTCTGCTTGCCGCTGCTTGCCACCTCTCAGCGTTGCGTCATCTCCTCCAATCGCCACCGCCGGTGCTCTGCTGCCGCCGCTGTTCTCGCCGTCGCCGCCGCCATTGCTGCCGATGCCGCTGCTTCTCCATACACCTCCACAGACGGAGGGGGGTGTCCCCCACCCTACTAAGGGTGGGTACCCATTTATCTACTCGCCGATAGATAGTTACTTGGCTTTCGAACCGCTGGGTGGGCGGGAGCTAGGACTAAGGGTCGAGAGCTCACCTCGACCACGGTGGGACTCGAACAGGTGCTCGAGTAGATGTTAAATGCAGGTGTTATACTCCCTGCGCCACCGCTCCCTGGGAGCAACCGCTCCCTGCGCCACCGCTCCCTAGGTGCAAGCCTTTGCCTTCCTACCAGCTTGTCATTCTTGCTCCTGTAACAACTTTGCTCCAGGAATTAGTACTGCTTGCTGTTGTGCAATAAAACGGGTGCTTCTTCATCTCTCTCACACTGTCAAGCACTCTGTCCATCTTCTGTGCTCTGCTGGTTCAGGAGAAGCTGGCGGTGACTGACGCTCTGATCTCTGTCCCATTTCTTTAGTCTCCTGCCAGGGAGACTAGCTGTGACAGAAAGGCTTGGGATGGGGTGGCACAGGAGGAAGCTGGTCAGCTTGAAAGTCAGGTGCAAGGGAGGGAGAAAGAGTAATAAGGGAATGTCACAGAGGAGTAAATTGCCAGAGAGGAGTAGCCACCCCCAAAAGTGCATCCTGGCCCCTCTTATGGCTTATTCCCTGAAGGGCACATTCAAGCTAGCCATGAACCCTCCCTGTTGTGTATAATTATTTAAAAACAGAAGTGTTTAGCATCCATCTCATCCATCTTGCTTTGTGTCTTTATGAACGACCATGGGTTTGACATCTGACTACCTCCAATTAGGATTTAAATCCGTTTTAGAGACTCTTTGTAAGACAGAGCTGAGAGGCATTCCAAACTGGCCTTTCTTCTGGGAGATGGCATGTTTGGAGGAGGACAATTGCCACCATATGTTCTCTGTTCCCAAACACTCCTCTCCCACCATGCCAAGGGAAGACCTCCTCTTCCCTTTGTAGATCCATGGCCAAGACCCCAGCGGCCTACCCATCTGTTGAGCCAATGGCAGCAAGCTGACAGCATCGGTGCCATACAATTCATTACATCCATCAGTTTTGTAAGGGAGCAGCGTGAAGCTGATTTGTGGCAGAGGGCAACGATTGACTCTCATAAGGGTGCCTCTTAAAAGAGACTATGGGAATCAGGATCCTGGTCGGCTGGAGGTACACTGGTGACTGATGTTCCTGCATGCCAGAAACATTTTACAGCAAGGCTGAGCTGCAGGCAGCCAAAAGACAGTTTCTTAAGCTTTTATCACAGCAGGGTAATATCGACAACCAATGAACTATCCCTTTTCTCAGCAGTAAGGAATGGATTAGTATCAAAATCCTGCCTTGTGTGACCTCCTCCCCCTTCGCTAGGCTTCCCATAGATTCCCATCATGCTAAGCACAGTTTACATTAGAGAGATCTAAATGGAACCCAAGGAGCTGCATAAAATGGAACAGCGTGGCAAAGAACGACTCTTTTATTCCTAGCTTGGCTCTCATACTGCCGCCGAACAAACACGGATGGCTCTTTAACTCACTGAACAAAGTTTGAGTCCAGTGGCACTTTTAAGACCAACGTTTTATACTGGGTATAAGCTTTTGTGTGCACGCACACTTAGTGCACACGAAAGCTTCTACCTAGAATAAAACGTTGATCTTAAAGGTGCCACTGGACTCAAACTTTGTTCTGCTGATTCAGACCAACATGGCTACCCACCTGGATCTATCTTTAACTCACAGCCACTTAGCAGACTGTGCAGAAAGCCACACAGGATTAGGTGATATCACAGAAGATAGGTAGGGTTGCCAACTCTTGGTTGGGAAATTCCTGGAAATTTAGGGGGCAATTCCTGGAATGGGTGGAGTCTGGGGAGGGGAGAAAGCTCAGTGAGGATGAGATGCCATACAGTTTGCTGTTTGAAGCTGCCATTTCCTCCAGGGGGATTGATCTCTGTCATCTGAATATAAAATGTAATTCCAGATCTCCAGGGACCACCAGGAGGTTGGCAGCCCTAGGTTGCCTACAGGCCTGGAGAAAAGCATCTTGTTCTTTTCATAGAGGCTTAATGTGTTGAAATGGGCAACTGAAGCTTTTCAGGGCATGGAGGTAAATATCACCTGGTAAATAACATTGCCCCCTTATTCGGAATAAAGAGTCAGACACCAAGGATTGGATAAACTAAGGGTCACTTTATTTAACATATTAACTTGTAACTCAATGGCAAGGGCCAAGTGACTTGCAGCATGGTAAAGGCCAGGGGTCATTCCTGACACACACACACCAGCCATTTAACAGGAAGCCACCCTGCCCTGGATTGAGCCAGTATATGTGGCTTGCACCCATCTGGCACAAGAAGTGGGCAGTGCCATGGAGATCCCTCCACCAAGCTGTACAACTTAGGTAGAGGATCAATCCATGCAGTCCGAAGGCAGCCTGCCTTCAGAATACCGGTGTAACAGGCCGGATTAACCCCCCGGCCAGAATAACCCCGGGGTTACTCTGGCCTAGCCTAGAATAACCCCGGAGGGGTTCTGAGGGGTTATTCTGGCCTAGCCTAGAGTAACCCCGGGTTAATCTGGCCATCTGTAACAAGCCAGATTAATCCCCCCCGGCCAGAGTAACCCCTGCCTGGCCAGGCCAGAGTAACCCCGGGGGTTAGTCCAGATGGGGGGGTTACTCTGGGCTAGCCCATACTAACCCCCGCCTGGCCAGAGTGGTAAGTTAAATGTCAGCTGAATCCAATCTCTTCTTTTTTTTAACTTCTTTTTTTAACTTCTTCTTTTTAACTGCACAACACAACAACCTGTAACCCCGGGCTTAGTTGAGTGGTAACTTAGATGTCAGTGTAACCAGCACAGTGTCAGCTTCTGAGGGTTTCAGGTCCATGAGAAACTTGTCAGGCAATCTGAGATTCCTCTTGGTAGTGAAGACAGGGTATGAATCCAATCACATTAGTCAAAAGACCCAAATATCAACAGTACTACGACTGACATTTCTTTGGAGAGCCAAATTTTTTAAACTTAAACTATCAGTGGCTATTAGCCACAAGGTAGGTACTTTGTTATTAACTTAATTATGGTAATAAGAACATAAGAACATAAGAGATGCCAATGTTGGATCAGGCCAAAGGCCCATCCAGTCTAACACTCTGTATCACACAGTGGCCAGAAATACCAGGTGCCATCAGGAGGTCCACCAGTGGGGCCAGGACATTAGAAGCCCTCCCACTGTTGACCCCCCCCCAAGCACCAAGAAGACAGAGCATCACTTGCCCCAGAGCCCCTAGCTATACCTTGTGGCTAATAGCCACTGATGGACCTCTGCTCCATATGCTTATCTAATTCCCTTTTGAAGCCGTCCATGCTTGTAGCACCCACCACTTCCTGTGGCAGTGAATTCCAAGTGTTAATCACTCTTTGGGTGAAGAAGTACTTCCTTTTATCCGTTCTAACCCGACCGCTCAGCAATTTCATGGAGTGCCCACGAGTTCTTGTATTGTGAGAAAGGGAGAAAAGTACCTCTTTCTCTACCTGCTCTTTCCCATGCATAAGAGAGGTAGCCATGCTGCCAGCTGCTCCAGAGGTCCATGGTGAAATGGACAGTTTGGCCTTGCATTCTGGAGAGCTTGCCTTTGACCATCACCACTGCAGAGTAGTGCATGGTGAGCAAGACTTGCTGGCTCATAGTCCTTTGTGAGGGGGTGGAGTACCACGGAGTCAGGTGCTGCAGCAGTCAGTGAAAGGCTACATCCTCCATGAAGGAGAAGATCTGGCCATCCACTACCATCATCTCACCAATGAGGTGAGTGAGTCCTTAGCAACCAATAGCTAAGCCCCTGTATTCAGCATGTGTGCAGAGAGAGGATCAGATCCCTGAGTTCAGAACACTCCACACACAAACCCCAGCAGCAGAGAGCAGATCAGATCACAAGCAGGAGAGATGAGGGGATGTCCCGAAGGTATCCACTGTTGTGTGGCATGCCCCAAGGGGCAGTACTCTCCCAAATGTTATTTAACATCTATATGCACCCCCTTGCCCACATGGGCTTGGGTGTCATCAATATGAAAGTATGAGGATGACATCCAGCTCTATCTGTTGTTGGGCAGCCAGTCTGACTCTACACCAGAAGATCTAGACTGAGCATTGCAGGCTGTGGCTGGTTGGCTTAGACTGAGTCGATTGAAATTGAATCCGACAAAGACAGAGGTCCTGTGCCTAAGTCAAAATGGGCCAGGGGTAAGGAGTCCACTCCCAACCTTCGATGGGACTCGGTTGGTGCCAGCACCGGAGGTTAGGAGCTTGGAAATCCTCTTGGATGCCTCCTTAACAATGGAGGCCCAAGTAGCAGCCACTGCCACTTTTTTTACCATCTTTGGCTGGTTAGGTAGTTGGTTCCCTTCCTCAAACATAACAACTTGGCAACAGTGAACCATGCGATGGTCACCTTGAGACTGGACTACTGTAATGCTCTCTACATGGGGCTGCCCTTGTCTCAAACCCAGAAGTTGCAGTTAGTGCAGAATACAGCTGCCAGGCTGTTAATGAGTATCCCCATGTGGGAGCACATCCAGCCAGTACTGAAAGCACTACACTGGCTGCCAATAGCATACCAGATTTGTTTCAAGGTGCTGGTTTTAACCTTTAATGCCCTATATGGTCAGGGTCCTGACTACCTGAGGGACCGCCTCTCCCCATACAAGCCCCAGAGAGCACTGAGGTCAGGGTCGCAACACGGGTTGACCCTCCCTGGTCAGAAAGAAGCCAGGCTAAATACTACCAGAACCAGGAGAATCAGGGCCCTTCAGGACCTCTTACAGTTCTGCATGGTCTGCAAGATGGAGCTCTTCCACCAAGCATTCGACTAAGGAGCCACACTACACACCGGGGAGTGTCCCTGCACCCTGGCTTTCCAGCCTGTAACCTGGGTCCTACCATCGAGGTTATTGGCCTGTGCTTGCCGCATAATAAATGAAAACTGTGCTGGTGTGAAATTATTGACATCCAACAGGCACCTAAACTATATTTATAAGAATTGCTGTGCTTGTTGCTTGAGTATGTTCCAGTGTTTTATGTATTTATGTCTAAAATGATTGTTATTTTAAGTAATCTATAAGCCTATGATAGGTTTTATTGTATTTTACTGTATTTAATTGTATTTTATGAACTGTTGTAAGCCACCCTGAGCCCGCCTTTAGCAGAATTTATAAAACCAAATGGTTCAAGGAGAGCATTCTTATACAGAGAGCAAAACTACAGTATAATCAATCAGCGCAAGACCTGTATAAGGGATAAGCCTATCTTACATTGATACTTTTGTGGCTTGTTAGAGTGAAGCATTTTATATAAGGCATAAATAACAGTTTTATTGCCTTGTGTGTGTGTATTATGTTTCCGATTCTTCAGTCCCAGCCTCACCGCATTATGAAGTTTTATTAAGAATTTTTGCTGTTAGACTGAAGTATTTTATCATATTTTGTACTCTGCTTGCTGATTGACTGAATAGTTCTTACCATATTTGTATTTTGCCTAGATTCCCATTGAGTAGCTGATGAAGATGAAGAGTGCCTTCCTCAATCCAGAATCTTCTTGGCCCTGTACCTACCCCCATTTTGTGGATACAAGAAACATCAGAAGCCTGACAGTTCACATGACTATTCATTGACTCTAAGCCAGTGTAGAGTCAACTCAGGATGGAAGCAGAAAGAGACTGAAGAAACAATGGAGACCATGATATTTCATTCATGGCTCCATAAAATCAGACCTCTTTGTCCAATCCCCTTCAAATTTGGAGAGGCAATATGGTGGACTTGGTCCCTTTCTAATTTAGTGATTTTAGAAACTGGGGGGGGAGGTTGAGGAGAGGCACCAGTAGGTATGCTGCAAATTTGGTGCCTCTACCTCAAAAAACAGCCCCCCAGAGCCCCAGAACCCCCTAGGTTGATTCTCCGCTATAGCTTATGAGGGATGGTCCCCATAGGCTATAATGGCGCCAAATAAATTTGGATTTTCCAATTATTTCCCCAATCCCAATGCCATACTGATATTGGGATTCAGGAATATTGGGAAATACCAATATTTTCCACGTTCAGTATACCCAAACCCAAAAAATACTGGGGGGGGGGGGGTTTGCACACCCCTAGTTGTTATTACTTTTCTAGAGTAATATTTTGTTTTAGGAGGGGTTTTTTTTGCTGTTTTCTTTCATTGTTATTGCTTTTAACTTTTGCAGGCTACCATGGAAATATTTAACAGTACTGCTTTAACAGTACTATCAGTGAAGACTGATAAGAAAAGGGATGAGGTTTACAATCCTTGTAGAATTGTTCATCTCACAACATTTCAGTTAAAGAATACTGAGGTGCTTGTTTAATAAACAGGATACTAAAAAGATGGAATGCTAGTTTTATAGATATTTAAGAATGTTCTGTCAGAAATAACCAGACTGCAATTCAGCAGCAAGTGCCTTCCACCTGGGAGCTTCAGTTTTGCTGTTGTAAATGATAATCTGAAGATGTGGCAAGTTGTGTTCATATTGGCTTTTAAAACAAAGCAATTAAGAAACTCACCCATCATCACAAAGGTATGAGAACTAGACATTAAACACCGGTCTCCAAGGCAGTAGGGTTTCAGTTTTTCTGTGGGATCACCTTTTTTCTAAATGTGCAACAGAAAAATCCATCAAATTTTGACTGAGCGGTCTGGGAGCGTAAACTGTCTAGAGAATACTTTGTCTTTTGAAAGCTGTTAACTTTTTTAAAAAGTCCTAAGAAACTGTGGCTTGATGCTGGCTTTCACCTAGGAGTTACATCTGTGCCGTTCAGTATGCCTTCAGGTGAAGGGAGAAAAACAGGAGTGTCATATCGATGTGTGTATGAAAGGATGTGAAAATTGCCATTTTAAATTATTTCTGAATTAAATTTCTAGAGCCTTGCTCAAAATTTCTGTCTTAAAGTGATTTAAAGTTCCTCATATCACATTCTTTTCTTTTCTTCTCCAAGTGAAGGTAGTCCCAACCACCTTAATGGCAGAAAGCAGAGGGAAGCAATAGCCCGCGTAAAAGAACAGATTCACAAAGTAGGATTCCCCAACATGGTGCCCATGGGCCTTATGGTGCCTGCCAGTACTTCCCCTGGTGCCTACCCAGCTTTTCAGAAAGTAGGTTGAGCCTTTGTAAGACAAGGGTTGTTATTGGCTGCCCTCGCACAAATGAAAGGGTTTTCCACAGGTACAGGTACAATAGCAGCAACAGCCTTTGGAGGATTAGGAGGACTAGTAAGAATCCAGGCTTATGGTTTCATTCCCCCTTCAGGTTTTCCTTCTTTTTATTCCCCTTCTCTTTCTCCTTTCCCCCAGGCTTTCTTTCACTTTATTTTCCTTCTTTTTATTCCCCTTTCTCTTTCTCCTTTCCCCCCAGGCTTTCTTTCACTTTATTTCCCTTCTGTGGTTCTTTTGAGGGAGGTTCTGTATTTGGTTCCATCTCCCGTGGCAGACATTTTAGGGTGGCACTGAGCACCCCCCTCTCAAGATTCCAAATGTGTCCACAGGCTCAAAAAGGTTGGGAAACTGTGGTGTAAAGGGATGGCAACCCAACACAATTCTCATCAGACCATTTCTTAGATGCTGTTTTCATCACTGTAGATACATCAATAATACCTGCACTGAGGAAATGAGAAACTCTTGCTGCCCAGCCCCATCCACTGAATTTACAAAGCAGTGTCCCTTTACTGAAGCAGATCTCTTATTTTTATTTCATTTTTTTCATATCAGACCTCAGGGTTCATTTCCAGGTTGCTTCGTTCACTCAATGATCAGATATTTTCAATTAAGAAATTCAAATGCTGACATATTAAAATCCTATTTAGTGGTTTGGATTAGGGCTTTGGCTGTATGCACACTAGGTGTCCCTTTGTTGCTATGCTTATAACTTTGTTTCTTTGAACAATGTATTCCCGTGAACTCTTTGAGAATGCATATTGCACAGCTATATGTGTGCAAAACATGTGCTTCCAGCAACATAAACGGGACTTTTCTTCCCATCTGAAGTATGGTAGTACTTAGTGCTTCTAAGAAAAGCATAGAGATATAACCATATTTGTGCATAACCACACCAATTTTATACTAATATGCAAAAGCAAAATCAGAGAGGTGATGAAGAACAAACAAAGTATTTCTTGCGAGCAATTGCTACATTTATGGGAAGTGTGGAAAACCAGCAAAGAAGAAGAAAGGGAAATATTCACAAGAAGCATCTCAGTGACTAAATATGCACATAATGTAGACCATCAGATTTTTAAAAACCCCAATAAATATGGATGAGGGTTATGGAACAAAGAGTGGGAGACTTTGGTCCCTGACTTTAGTAGTGCCAAGGTACACAATGGTAAGCATGATACAAACACCGTGTGCAACCAAAACTCACTTTAAGGGGGGAAAATGCATTTGGCTGCTTCAGACATAGTGGTGGATAAGGATAGGTGCAGAGAGCAGTCCATTTTGGAGAGAAACATGCACCCGGATTTTGAAAGGGAATATTTCTCCCTTTCCTATTTCCCCTGTAGGTTTCCTTTCCTTGTCTTTCTGTTTAAAAAAAGAGACAGTCACAGCAAATCATGCTGTGGATCATGTTGCCTTATCCCCCATTAATTTCAGATGAGGCATGAGATGCAATTGGATCAGAGCAAATCTGGGTAGTCAGTCAGGAGAGGGTGGCAGCCTGCTTTATTCAGCTGCATCCACTGACCTACAGCATTTTTGCTGCAGCTGACCTATCCACCCTCCATATGGGCAGCGTGGGACTAGCTGGTCACGACATTTAGGGCAAAACAGGAATGGGGGGGGGTGCCAGATCGGCCAAGTCGAAAACCCCTTATTTTGCCTGTGCTATGCTATCTTGTGGACAGGGTTCTTCCTTGTTAAATAGGACTGGTTGTAAAGCTGGTTAGGCCACAACTAGTTGGCAGGAATAGAGTGGGTTGCTCAGGATAAGTAGGGCTAATTGGCAAGCGCCCTGAAACATCTGAGTTTCATTGCATTCATGGTGCTCTTTAGGATTTACTCATGCTCAGGTTAATTTGCTTCCCTTGGGACACTGAATAACCATAAAATAATAACAGTTCCGTTTCAGCTTTAAGATAAATTTACAGCGGGAGGGGCAGTATTCATTACTTTAGGAATTAGGCTACTCGGAAAATAACTTGGACTGGAATATTAGTGAGACTCTCTAAGGACTGATCAAACTGTATCAGAAGAACAGTGAATTAAGCACAGTACCATGTAATTCTCATTTTAGCTACCTCACTGGCTGCTGTTCAGAGTACTTTAGGGAAGCATAACCCCAGCCATTGAGAAGTAACTCTCAGGCAGCCAAGGTGTGTAGAAGAGGAAATTTCAGCAGGTTCTCCTTCTCTTCAGCACAAAGATATTACCAGCTGCACCAGTGAGAATCTACTTTCTGCACAACAATTTAAAGTACAGATTCTTTTTACCTTAATAAATGTGTACATTGAGAATTAAAACAGCCGCCTTTCAAAGCAATTCTTGACTGACAGCTTCGACCCCACTAGTTTGTCTCCTATGCTGCTTTAGTCATTCAGCATTTTGACAAAGAGTAGAATGAGGGTTCAAAAGTAATAAATAGACATTATCTCCTGTTCTCCAGAGCATCTCTACTCTGCACTGGAATAGTTTGATAAGAAAGCTCCCTTTTGTTCACTACACTACTCTTCTTTTAACTGTTCATTCCAGGGAAGGGTTCTCTTATCCATCGTTTACTTCTATATTATTTATTATTCTTATATTCCACCTTTCCTCTAAATATGGAGCTCAGAACAGCATACATTGTTCTACAGTTAAAAAATAAATTCTTGCAGCTCTGTGAATTGTAAGACTGAAACATAGTAATTGGTCCAAGATCTCCCAATATACCTTGAGGTTTAAAGAGGGAACCAAACCAAAGTTCTCCACAGCTGAAGAACCAAAAAGATGCTCAGAAATCCATGAGGTGACCAGCTCCTGCCAACCTAGCAGTTCAAAAGCAAGAAATTGAAAGTAGATAAATAGGTACCACTTCGGTGGGAAGGTAACAGCGTTCCGTGCGCCTTGGTGACATGACCACGGAAACGTCTTCGGACAGTGCTGGCTCTTCGGCTTTGAAACGGAGATGAGCACCGCAACCCTAGAAGTCGGACTCGACTGGCTTTCGAGCAAGGGAACCTTTACCTTTACCTTTACAGGGCCAAGGCAGGAAAGTGATGGAAGGAAGAATGCAGCTTTCCCCCGGCACACAATAAGTGTTTTGTTCTTTTCTGTTTTTGTTATTATTGCAGTTTTGGCTTTGCATTCTTCCTTTCCCCCTCCACCATACCCACACATTTCTCCCTTTTTTATATTTATCCCTGTTCTTCCCATTTATATAGGAAATTATTAACTTTATTTTTCAATGTTCTATTTGTATTCTATTTTTTACTGGGAAAATTAAAGTTTTTTTAAAAAGAAACTAGCACATGCAACCTGTGGGTAAAGCACCACAAAAGAGCAGTAGTTAATCACATACTGCTTTTGGGCCTTATAATACCTACAATGGAATATCCCAATTAGTATGTTGATCAGGCAAATGTGATTGCTGCTTTATCAGTTGAGTTAGACCTTTTCCCTGATAAACTCCAGAGCTAAGCACTTGTTAGCTTCATTTAGAATATATTGATTTCTTCTATATCTTCTCCAGTTAAAATTGGACCTGGTGAAAAAGGCAGGAAAAGTATAAATGTACAACTGTGCAGGGATGTCTGCACCTGCTGTGACTAATGGGAAGCTGTATCTACAGCCTCAGTGGGGATACTTTTTTTTTAATGGGTGCTTGTGTGTGCTTTATCTACATAAATATATTTTGGAGGGAAAGCAAGTAACATTGAGTACTGAAAAGGCAACCGAAATTTAAACTGGTTTAGATTTCTCACATGGTTTAATCCTACTCTGGTTAAGAAATTACATTAACGTGATGGAACTGATTGGAGTGAAGAGGACCCTCCAACAGACACTTAACCCGATGAAGAGAAGCTAATATGAGTCACAACTTGAAAGTTGAAGGTTCAGAAGAAGCAAGCAAAGAAACAACAACATCTGTTCAAGCCTTTGTGCATTATAATTTGCTGTGACCTTGAGTTCCACAGAAATCTTGCCATACTGGCAATGAACATACCTCAAAGCATTCCACAAGTCAACACACAGTCCTATTGTTTTGAATGGAGCCACATCAAAGTCTGACAGATGTTTCCAATTTTTTTCCCAGGCTGGGAAAAAGAAAATATTTTCTTGCCTGACAAGAGATTCCTCTTGCAGATGCTATGTTGATTTTGACATACAATGTCACATTTTGTTATGTTTTGATTCAGAACCCATGGTCTGTGTACCATATTAGGTCTAGGGAGATCTGGGTTCAGATTCTCAATCTTCCATGACAGTAAAGAGCAATTTTAAGAAGAGTTACACTGTCCTAAATCCATTGACAACCTATGGTCCTAGAAGGGTGTAACTCTGTTTCAGACTGCACTGTCTTGCCATTTTCTCTCTGCTTGCCTCACAGGGTTGTTAGGAGGATGAAATGGGGAGAGGAAAACCTTGCAGGTTGCCCTGAGCTCTTTGGAAGAAGAGCAAAATAAAAATGTAATTGATTATTATTACATCGGGTTGTAGCCCCAGTGAGAAATCTCAGTCTTATCTGGATAACAATCCATCCATTGGTTTTACAGGATATAGAATATTCTTCATTTTAAGCACCGGTAATATTTAATCTGCATGCTAATTTTATTATGTAATTCAGGAATAATATTATTACTTGAGGCTGCATGATATGAGCTTCATGAAAAGGAGCAAATCTTCCACAAACAGCATGGGTAGAAAAATGAAGCCAAATGCTGCATATGTAACCAAAGTTAGCCTTATGTGAAAGATGTATTTTAAAATTAAATATGTATCAATATGCTTGCACTTCAAATGACTAATTTCAAATAATGCCAAACAACTCAAGAATAATTGGTTTAAGGATTTAATTTTGTTGCTAAATTTTGTTAAGACAGATCTCAGAGTTTCAGAGAACATGGTGTCAACAAGAGCTGGGAAATTACCAACATGTATTAAACCCATGGGTGCTGTATAATTGTACATAATTTATGCTACATTGCTATTAAACATTATAATAACCCCATAAGAAAGGAAAGATCAGATAAAATGTAATAAACACATTAAACAGAATAAATGATATGCATGCAATCAAGCTGAAAGGGGGCATGTTTGATTGGCTTAAAACACTGCAAATAATTAAATGTCTGCTCAGTAACATCTTTCTCTAAAAATGCTAATATTTTTGCCAGACAAAATGTTGTCTCAGCTTGATTTTTTTTTTGACATACGGAAAATATGGAGAAGAGAATTTAGACAAATCACACAATTATTTTTCAAGTTTAATCCTGTCATTTTCAGCCTGCAGTCTACAAATGAGACTATAGCCCTTTCCAAAGCATCTTACAAGATATGGAATATGCATACTGTGACTACTTCCAGTCTTCTCATTTTAACTTGAAGGCAGGGGCAGAGTCAACATGTGTGCAACTGTTGGCACATAGGCCTCTCTCAGCATGATAAAAAAAACATTGCACAAATGTCATTTAGACTATAGGACATGAGCAATACTACCATGGACTAAGTAATCTGTGGCCTGTGGTCTCTATTCTTTAGTTAAAAAAATTGAATTTGTCTGAGATCTGTGGCCTGTGGTCTCTATTCTTTAGTAAAAAAAATATTTGAATTTGTCTGACAGCCCTCTCTAGTAACCAGCAACATTAGCTCAATGAAAACTATATCAGCATAAGTTTTGTCACCTCCTCAGGTAATAGTAATTGTAAGGCTTCGGTGTTTTGGGGACCAAGAGATCAGTACCGTGCAAGAATACACAGCCAGGATGTATGCAGAGCAAACAATGGACTAAAAAAGGCATTACTTTGCTTAGAAGTGCAGTGTTAGTGTATAATACAGCTTTAAAATTAGCTCAAAATGTGTGATTGGAAGGACCAGTACCCACAGTTGTTCTACTGTGAATGTGGATTAGTGGATCTGCAACAACCAGCATGCAATTTAAGCAGTTGTGGGAATGCTTGTGCCAGATATATGTTTCAGTCTCTAGTCCCACTGCTCAACCAGTTGTGGAAAATTAAGTTGGCATACTAAAATAAATATGGTTGTGACGCATCATAGGCATTTGGTAAAACAATCAACAGCCACTTTATTTTGTACATGGATCCATTCAATCTATGTTCTGATCTATTCAATCTATGGATCCATTCAATCTGTTTCCATTCCCATTTAGTCATTTTGCCTTTTTATCTTCAAGATGCAATGTTTCCCTCTTAAAATTCATTCTGTTTATTGTTCTCTCCATATTAGTTGCAGCAGGGTTTTTTTGACCAGGAACCATATGAGCACATGAAGCTGCCTTAATCTTAATCAGACCACTGGTCCATCAAGGTCAATATGTATACAATTAGTGACCTATGGTCCCATCTGTGGATATCTAAATCTGTGGATTGGGGCCACATGGACACTAAAGAGATTCTTCAGCAAACTTAGGGGACTCCCCAGGCTTGAAGAAAAATCAGAAATGTTTAAATTTCCCTCCAAATCCCCCCCAATTAAAAAAATTAAAATGTCTGTGCATGCACAGACAACATTCTTATATTTCTTCTGCAGCAGCAATTGGAACCTGTGGTGGAGCCCAGTGGCAAACACTGGGAACTGCTCTGGGCCTGGCCACAGCAGCAGCATGTGCCAGGAGCTGTTCTGGGCTTGACTGCAGTGGCAGTGCAATTCAGAAGCTGCTCTGGAGTTGGTCACAGCATCAGCAGATGTCAGAAGCCACTCAGTGCCTGGCCATAATGGTGGCAAATGCCAGAACCCACTTTGTACTCCCCTTTGTATTCTTTAACTGACAGTGGCTCTCTGGGTCTCAGTCAAAGGTTTTTCACATCACTGACTACCTGGTCCTTTCTAAGTGATATGCCTGGAACTGAACCTGGGATTTTCTGCATGCAAAACAGGCGCCCTGCCACTGAACCATAGTAAAATCCTCAGTGGATCATAGGATTTATTTATTTATTTATTAAATTTATACCCTGCCCTGCCCACCAAAGCAGGCTTAGGGTGGCCTGGTCTGGGTTGTAGGTATTTACTGTGTAAGCTCCTGCCTATGCAGGGGATGTGAACAGAGCCCTGTTAGAGCAGCATTTTCAGATGTTTCATCTCTCAAGTTGGAGAGTAAGCCTCATGTTTAAAGAAGATGAGAAAAGTCATACTGGATCAGACCAAAGACCCATCTAGTCCAGCACTCTGTTTGCACAATGGCCAACCAGCTACCTCTAAGAAGGCTACAGAACAGAAAGACTGCCACAGCATCCTCCTGCCTGTGCTCCCCAGCAACTGATTTAAAGACTCATACTACCACTGGTACTGGAGGGAGTAGATATCCATCACGATTAGTAGCCATTGAGAGTCCAGTGCTCAAGGGATTTGTTCACTCCCACTTTAAAACCTTCCAAGCTGGTGGCCATGATCACATCCTGTGGAAGTGAATTCCACAAATTAACTATATACTGTGTGAAGAAATACTTCTTTTTGTCTGCCCAGAATCTCCCACCCTTCAGCTTCAGTGGATGACTCCGGGTTCTAGTATTATAAGAGAGGGAGAAAAGTTTCTCCCTGTCCACACTCTCCATGTCATGGATAAATTTATGTCTCCCCTTAGCCATCTTTTTTTCTTTAACACCCTCTTAGGGAAGCTGCTTTAGCCTCCTGATGTTTTTGGTTGCTTTTCTTCATCTTTCCAAGCTCTCAATATCCTTTCTCAGGACTCAGCCAAATTGGCAAATTACTGGCCAGTCTCCAATTTGCCCTATTTGGGCAAATTAATTGAGAGGGTGGTAGCAACTCACAGGGTTTTTTGGATAACACTTCCACATTAGATCCCTTCCAATCCATCTTCTGACCAGGCCACAGGACAGAGACAGCACTGGGCACCCTCATAGATGACCTTCTGAGGCATCTGGATCAGGGTGGTTCGGCAGTGTTGCTGTTGTTGGACCTGTCGGCGGCGTTCAACATGGTTGACTGCCAACTACTGAGCCACCGCCTCACTGACACTGGGATCCAGGGGTCTGCCTTGCAGTAGCTTTCCTCATTCCTTCAGGGTTGTAAACAAAGGGTGGCCTTAGGAGAACAGCTATCCTGAAGGCACCTGCTAGTTTGCAGAGTGCCTCAAGGGGCGGTACTTTCCCTGATGTTATTTAACATCTATATGTTGTTAGCCAAACTGCTTTATCTACAGCAGAGCCCAGATTAAAATATTTTCAGGGTCCTCGCCTGTGTATACAGAAGTCCAATTCCACCCTGACGATTTCCCCAGAAATATAGGGAGACGAGACTGGTATCTTGAAATCAAGTTGTTCTTTTTACTGAATAATATTTGCTTGACCTACAAACAAAAACAGAATCTCACACGCAATCACACAAGATCCTCAGGGTTACAAGAATAGAAAATAATCACTTTTACACTAAATGAATGGGGAGGGAAACAGCAAATACTTATCTGATCCGAAGCTTGATCTTCCCAATGAAGAATACAGGAATACAGACAGAATAGCTAAAGGAGTTCTAATTCACACAGTTGGAACCTGCCAACACGTGTGGATCTCTTGGCTGCAGTCCAAAAGATCGAGTAAGAACAAAGGATTACTTATATAGCAAGACTGTGACTAAATAGCTAAGGAGAGAAGATGGCTAGCAGGGTTCAAACTGTTGAACCTCGCTTCTTACTTTGGGTGCAAACCAGACATCAGGGTTATGGTTCACTAACAGTTCATCAATGGTGGTTGCAACCATAAAAGTTGTTGTTTTGTGCATTCCACAATGGCGATGCAGCCTTCTTCCTCAGGCTGGGTTGTGAGAGTTGCAAACCCAAAGGCAAGGTCCTTTCCAGGTGAAGCAATAATGCAAACAGCTTTCCCTCAGCCTGTGGGTGTTAGTAGGCACAGTCCATGGATGTGTGAGTGCACATCAGTAAATACACAAATACATAAAAGCAAATAATAAGTTCATCTCCCAACAATGTGCCCCCTTGCCCAGATTGCCTGGAGGCATGGGCTGGGATGTCACTAATATGCGGATAACACGCAGCTCTATCTGTTGTTGGGTGGCCAGTCTGAATCTAGTCCAGAAGATCTGGATCTGACGCTGCAAGCCGTGACTGGTTGGCTTAGACTGAGCCGACTGAAATTTACTCCAATGAAGACGAAGGTCCTGTGCCTGAGTTGAGGAGGCCCGAGGGTAGGGATCCCACTCCTGACCTTTGACAGGACACCGTTGGTGCCAATGCCAAATGTTAGGAGCTTGGGAGTGCTCTTGGATGCCTCTCTAATGATGGAGGCCCAGGTAGCAGCCACTGCCAAGGCAGCCTTTTATCACCTCCGGCTAATCAGGCAGTTGGTTCTCTTCCTTGAACACAACGACTTGGTGACAGTGATCCATGCGATGGTAACCTCAAGATGGGATTACTGCAATAGTCTCTACATGGGGCTGCCCTTGTCCCAAATTTGGAAGCTGCAGCTGGTGCAGAATGCGGTGGCCAGGCTGTTGTTCAGCCTCCCTATGTGGGAGCACATTCACCCTGTGGTAAAAGCATTGCACTGGCTGCCCATAGCTTTCTGAATTCACTTCAAAGTGCTGATTCTTACCTTTAAAGCCCTTTATGGTCAGGGGCCTACCTACCTGAAGGACTGCTTCTCCCCGCTTGTTCCCCAGAGAGCACTACAATCAGGTTCTCAAAAACGCCTGGCCCTTCTGGGCCTTAGAGATACCAGGCTAGCCACGACAAGGGCCAGGGCCTTCTCAGTGGCAGCTCCGTGCTGGTGAAATGAGCTCCCAAAAGATCTCAGGGCCCTGTGGGACCTTTTACAGTTCTGCAGGGCCTGTAAGATGGAGCTCTTCTACCAGGCTTTTGACTAATGAGCCGCATTTAATAAAAAGGCCCTGGCCCCAATACTATCAAGACCATTAACACCATCATCAACAGCCGAGATCCACCAAAATGGCCCAAACAGAGAGATCATCATAAGATAAATTTGCTGACTGTATTCCTACTGTGTTGATACTACCAACGTTTCAGTATTGTCATATACTAGTACTTTATGTTGTGCCTTTAAATATATTTATGTTTTTATTCGTTTGTTTTATCTGTTTACAAATATTTATGTAAGCTGCCCTGAACCTGCCTTGGCGGGGAGGGTGGGGTATAAATCAAATAAATAAATAAATAAATCCTCAGGAATGGTGACCAGAAAGAACTACTTCTTCTTCCATCTTGCCTGCTTCGGCCTCCTCCTAACCTGCCCATAAGACGGAAGAACTGCCCAGAGCTGGTTTTAGAGTAAAGTACTGATGCCATCTGGAGATTGTGCAATTAGGATTAATTGATCTGTTGTTTTAAATTGTATTTGTATGTTTTTAACCTGTTGTAAATCGCCCAGAGCCCTGTGTACTCAGGGATGAGGTGATTCAGAAATTTAATAAATAATAATAATAAACAAATTATAACTGTATACAATACTCCAAGTGTCATCTCACCATCTCTCATATATATAATTGCTGAATGCTGGTGGCTTCTGTCCTATGGGGTGGCGAGATTGCATGCGCTCCCTCAGCCATTAGCCTGTCAGCTGCCAGTCAAGACTACTGGCATGCCATTGGCCAGGTGTGCTCCTCTTCCCCGCCCACCCCCCTTTCAGCCACTGTGCTCTGTGTCAGAAGTACTCTATCTCCTGATGAACACAGTTCTCTTGCTTAGCTCCTGTCTGGGACAAAGGTTTCCATCAGTGGCTATTATGAGGAACTCATAGGGTTGCCAGCTCCAGGTAAGGAAGCCAGTTTAAGGAAGCCAGAGTTTGGGGAGGGGAGAGGGGAGGCCTCAGCTGAATAGAATGCCATAGAGGCCACCGGGAGAGGGGAGGCCTCAGCTGAATAGAATGCCATAGAGGCCACCGGCCAAAGCATTCTAATTTCTCCCTCAGTGGCTGTTTGTAGGCAACCAAGCTTGGTTCTGCCAGTAAATAGACAAAGGAACAATACACTTTCTATGCCTCTGTGAGGAACTCATTGGGCCCAGTCCTGAGTATGGTTGCCAGCTCCAGGTTTGGAAATTCCTTCTGAGTCCTTCTGCCCCCCCCAACGCTGCCCTCCACAGGATCCACCCCCCAAATCTCCAGGTATTTCCCTACTCAGAACGGGGAAGCCTACTTTCCCCTCAGTGCCTGCTGCTGGTCAACCCAGCTTGGTTTCTGTCAGTATAAGGCCCTTTCCATGGGAGAAAATTCATTGTGTCCTTCTACCCTGCTGACAGGCCCCTCCCACCATGACAGCCAAGGCTTCAGAGCACAGTTGAGGCTGCAGGTGGGGGGGATGGAAAGCTGAACAGTGAGGGGGAAATGAAGGTACATTGATGCTTGGCTGGGAAGGAGATAGGGTTGCCAACTCCAGTTAGAGGCTGCAGGGGGGGATGGACAGCTGATCAGTGAGGGGGAAATGAAGGTACATTGATGCTTGGCTGGGAAGGAGATAGGGTTGCCAACTCCAGTTAGAGGCTGCAGGGGGGGATGGACAGCTGATCAGTGAGGGGGAAATGAAGGTACATTGATGCTTGGCTGGGAAGGAGATAGGGTTGCCAACTCCAGTTAGAGGCTGCAGGGGGGGATGGACAGCTGATCAGTGAGGGGGAAATGAAGGTACATTGATGCTTGGCTGGGAAGGAGATAGGGTTGCCAACTCCAGTTAGAGGCTGCAGGGGGGGATGGACAGCTGATCAGTGAGGGGGAAATGAAGGTACATTGATGCTTGGCTGGGAAGGAGATAGGGTTGCCAACTCCAGTTAGAGGCTGCAGGGGGGGATGGACAGCTGATCAGTGAGGGGGAAATGAAGGTACATTGATGCTTGGCTGGGAAGGAGATAGGGTTGCCAACTCCAGTTAGAGGCTGCAGGGGGGGATGGACAGCTGATCAGTGAGGGGGAAATGAAGGTACATTGATGCTTGGCTGGGAATGGGACCTCAGACAGGTACAGTGCCATAGACTCTGCCCTCCAAACCAGCCATTCCCTCATGGGGAACCACTGCTGCAAAAATCCAGCTAAGGGTTGGAGATCACTCAGAATTCCAACTGGTCTCCAGGTGGCATTGTTCAGTTCCCCTGGAGAAAAGGGTGGACTCTGTGTCCTTATACCCTGCTGAGTTGGCTCCCCTATGACAGCCAAGGTTATGTAGCAGTCAGGGCTTCAGAGCATGGTCGGGGCTGCTGGTGTGGGGGGGGAGATGGACAGCTGATCAGTGAGGGGGAAATGAAGGTAGGTTGATGCTTGGCTGGGAAGGAGATAAGGTTGCCAACTCCAGATGGGAAATTCCTGGAGATTTGAGAGATGGAGCCTGGAGAGGGTGAGGTTTGAGTAGGAGTGGGGCCTCAGAAAGGTACAATGCCATAGACTCTGCCCTCCAAACCAGCCATTCCCTGCCCTCCAAACCAGCTGTTCCTTCATGGGTTGCCATCACTGTTGCCAATCTCCAGGTGGGGGCTGGAGATCACTCAGAATTACAACTGCTCTCCAGATGGCATTGATCCATTCCCCCTGGAGAAAATGGTGGACACTGTGTCCTTATACCCTGCACTGGTTGCCCTCACAGATGACCTCCGGAGGCATCTGGATCAGGGCGGATCAGCAGTGCTGATGTTGTTAGACCTATCAGCTGCATTCGACACAGTCGACCATCAGCTACTGATCCACCGCCTCACTGATATTGGAATTCAGTGACTAGCCTTGCAATGGCTTGTTTCCCTTTTCCAAGATCGGGGACAAAGAGTGGCACTGGGGGATCAGCTGTCCCAAAGGCATCCACTGGAATGTGGAGTGCCCCAAGGGGCAGTATTGTCCCTGATGCTTTTCAACATCTATATGTGCCCTCTTGCCCAGATTGCCCAGAGGCATGGGCTTGTCACCAGTATGCGGATGACATCCAGCTCTATCTGTTGTTGGATGGCTAGTCCAACTCCAAACCAGAAGATATAAACCAGGCGTTACAAGCCATGGCTGGTTGGCTTAGTCTGAGCCGGCTGAAATTGAATCCAATAAAACGGAGGTCCTGTGCCTGAGCTGCAACGGTCCGAGGTTAGGGATCCTGCTTCTGGCCTTTGATGGGACACCATTGTTTCCAGAACCGGAGGTTAGGAGTCAGGAAGTGCTCCTGGATGCCTCCTTAACAATGGAGGCTCAGGTAGCAGCCACTGCCAAGTCGGCCTTTTACCATCTTTGGCTGATTAGGTAATTGGTTCCCTTCCTCGAATGCAGTGACTTGTCAACAGTGATCAATGCGATGGTCGCCTTGAGACTGGTTTACTGTAATGCCCTCTACATGGGGTTGCCCTTGTTGCAAAACCAGAAGCTACAGCTGGTGCAAAATGCCGCAGCCAGGCTGTTGATGGGATTCCCTATTCAGGAGCACATCCAGCCTGTGCTAAAGGTGCTGGTTCTTACCTTTAAAGCCCTTTATGGCCAGGGACTGCAATGACTTGGCCACTGTGATCCATGCAACAGTCACCTCAAGGTTTGACTACTGCAACGCTCTCTACATGGGGCTGCCTTTGTCGCTAATCCGGAAGCTGCAGCTGGTGCAAAACGTGGTGGCCAGGCTGTTGATGGGTCTTACTAGACGGGACCACATCCAGCCTGCGCTGAAGGCACTGCACTGGCTGCCTATAGCATACCGGATTCGCTTCAAAGTGCTGGTTCTTACCTATAAAGCCCTTAATGGCCAGGGTCTAGCGTACCTACGGGACCGCCTTTCTCCATATGTTCCCCCAAGAGCGCCACGGTCGGGGTCGCAGCACCTATTGATGGTTCCCGACCCCAAGGACATCAAGCTGGCTGCAACCAGGGCCAGGGCTTTTTCGGCGGTGGCTCCTGTCTGGTGGAACAAGCTCCCAGAGCAGGTTCGGGCCCTGCGGGACCTGGCACAGTTCCGCAGGGCTTGCAAGATGCTCTTCCACCTGATCTGTTCCTGGGACTCTTTACAGAGGACAAAGAGTTGTTAGTACTGCCCAGAGACCAGCAGTTGATAACACTCTTTTGAGAAGTCTCTGACAGTGATTTAGAGGGGGGTGAAGCATCCTCCCCTTCCACACTACTCCCTGTTGCTGCTCCTGCCTCAAGTATGTCAGGGTTCGATAGTCAGATCACACTGTTTGTTCCCAGCAGGTCAGGAGCAGCTGGAACCCCAAGGTCAGAAAAGCATAAGCAGGAGACATCATTAGCGTACCAGGCTGAGGAGAGGAGGATCTCCCCACCACCACATTCCAGGGAAATGGCAGTGTTAACTGACACAGTACACTGCTCTGTGGCCCTTCCCAGCCCAATGCCAGAAAGCAGCTGTGTCTCCCCCCACTTCTCCAGTCCTGGGCATTGTTTTCAGCCAACAGTTTGGAAATATTTCCAAACCCTCCCCAGTGACCCCTGTATTTCAGAGTGCCAGGTGTGCCACACCCATGTCTGGATAGGTACAAATCCCCAACACTATCCTCCTCCATCCAAAGGGTGCACCCCAGTATGTGGCCACTGGAACAAAGAGTGGTGGCCAGTAGGAGGAAGAAGAGGCCCACTTCCTCTCAGCAGGGAAAAGCAGAGGGAAATCAGAAGACTCCTCCAACAATGGTTACCCACACTCAGGATGTCATGGGTGATAGGCATTGTGTAGACTTGGGGGGCTGACTGATGATGATGGCGTGAGAGTAGCTGTGTCAATGGCCCTATCCACATGATAGCTTCCTTCAGAAAAAACAGCCATACTGCATTGGTTCCCATTACATTGCTGCTAAGACATAAACCCTGCCTATGAACCAAGGAATGCCTGAAGTGTGAAAAGCAGCTGTTAAAAGTCACAAGGGGCAGCTGTTTAGAGCCAGATGATTCAGCATGACTTACCAAGAAAGGCATGCAGCATCTGCATGGGTCACATTGGGATAAAGATAGCATGTCACCAAGCTCTTAGGCTTCAATGTATTTTTTTCCCCTGCATCTTCTCTGCCCACCAGCAGACTTTATTATACCTATTGCTGATATCATTCCCCTGCATCTTCTCTGCCCACCAGCAGATTTTTACTACTTTATTATACCTATTGCTGATATCATATCTCTTCTTCCTTGTTAGTACATTATAGCTGCTAAGTATGCTACTGACATCAAAAAGTCTAGAACAGAGAACAGTCCAAATGTGGTACATATCTGTCATCTGGAGGCTCAACAGTAGACAGGACTGTTCAGTTATTTAATTATTTTGTTGCAGTACTTTACTTCATTTACAGAAAAAATGTCTTGAGAGGGCTTGGCTATTTATTTTGCAGCAAAGTTGTATGCTGGGGGCTTATATGGTTCGGTTTCCTCTTGATGAAAATTTAAATGTACGTTATCTAAGAATACATGCTCATTTCAGTTTTAGGACAATTCTGATAACCAGAGTTATTGCCTCAGCAGAGGCTTGGGTGAGCCCAAGTTCATACCAATAAAGTAGCACTTCACTTCTCAGTATTTAAGACATACCATTATAGAAGTTGTTTAACATACCATAGATGCATAGATAGTTTCTCTGAATGGAATACAGAATGCATCTGTGGCAAAAACAGCCTAGTATCATTAACCTCTACCAGAAATTATTTACAGATGGTCTGAAAGCACAGAGGAAAGATGTGTAGAAGGAGTATTTATACCATATCTGTATTATACCTCTGCATTATTTATACTGTATTTGTAATATTGGTATCTGAAGACAACTAACATTCAGTCCCTGAAATAATGCCTGCAGTAAACTACTCATGTTGCTTTCACGAAGACATATTAATAACCCAGCTGATATGAGTTTAGACCTCTTAGAACACATTATAAACACTAGTAACATTGGTGAGTGGTACTGAATCTGTAATTATGTAAGCATGGTGAAACTTAGACATTACTAGGGGTATGCATTTGGCCTATACCAAGTTGGAAAAATATCCAAAAAAAACACTTTATCAGTATTTTCCAGATATTTTTTAAGCAGAATATGGAGCCCAGTATTTATTCAGCTATCAAGAAATAGCCAGCCTGAAAAATCCCGAAAATATTCAGGATTTTTTTGGGGACTACTAGATAGCTGATGGTAAAGGGTGTTTAAAAGGATTGCAGTCCCTTTAAACATCTTCCAGATGAACTCGCCACCTTGGAGTTCACTCATGACTTGCAAAAGGCATTTAAAGGGACTGCAATCTCTTTAAATGCCTTTCCTCCCTCCATCGAAAACAATGGAGGATGGGGGTGGCTCTGTTGGGCAGCCCAGTTTAAACCAGGCTGCCCAGCAGAGCCTGCAGGGAGAACTCTCCCCACAGGATTGGCTCTGGGTGGGCTCTGTTGGGCAGTCTGGCATTTTACCAGCCAATTTAAAATTGAAGGCTTCCAGCTGGGGACAGAAGAGGAAAAAGAACAACAAGAAGAAGAGATTGGATTTATACCCCGCCCTTCACTTGGAGTCTCAGAGTGGCTTACAAACCCCTTTCCCTTCCCCTCCCCACAACAGACACCCTGTGAGGTGGGTGGGGCTGAGAGAACTCTGACACAAACTGCTGTTTTTCAAGGACAGCTGTGTTAGAGCTTGTGTCAGAGCTTGTGTCAGAGCTTGTGACTGACCCAAGGTCACATCAGCAGGTGCAAGTGGAGGAGTGGGGAATCAAACCCGGTTCTCCCAGATTAGAGCCCGCACACTTAACCACTACACCAGGACTGGTTGCTACTACCATAAATATATACAATGTTCATGGAGAGCTCTTAAGCCAGCATAATACAGGAGGCTTTTGCACCTATATAAAAGAATTCAAGAGTGGCTTGTTCCTTTATAAACACTTGAACATGGAACCAGAAGTTTATTTGAAAAATATAAAGAAGAAATTAAACGTTGGGTTGCTCTTAAACAGAACACTGAACTGTAGCAAGAGGCTGACACCTTCTTTACTATAGGATTACTCCTGAGGAAGATTGGGACAGAATGAGTCTATACCCGGATGCTCATTGAGAATGATGGACCTGTAATATTGCCAAGTTTTACAATATATATGATTCTTACTTAACATGTGTTGTCATCTATATCACCGTGTTTGATTGTTGCATTTCCTATACCTGTGATCCTTTCTTGGTTTTTTCTGCCGAGCAGAGTCTGCAAACAGACCCCTCGGCTGGGATTGGTTCCTCTTTGCAGCTTGGTTTAAACTAAGCTGCAGAGAGGGACCAGCCCAGGATCGGCCAGGGCAGCAGAGAGCTCTCAGCTCCTACCACTCTAGGTGATCCACTTGTGTGTTTTTTTCCTTCTCGGGTCCATTGGACCTGAAAAAAACCAGGAATCCCAAATATTTCCCAAATTTGGGAATATCAGGAAATACTGATATTTTTTCAGGTTCAATTAAACCAAACCTAAAAAATACCGGGGAGGGGGGTTGCACATCCCTAGACCTTACATTTGTTGCAAATGTCATATGTTACAATGCAATTGGAAGATAACTACTGCAATCACATGCACATAATGCATATAATTGTGTACATAATTCCTGCCTAGGTCCCCCCCATGGTATCTCTCTATATTATAAAGCCATTTTGGGGTGGCCTCTGGCCTATGGGGTGGCTGCCCAGAGGCCCCTGCCCCCTCCTCGTCCACACGCTGAGGCAAGCGAGCCAAGAGGGGGCTGGGGAGCCCTTTGTAGCACTCCCCGTTAGTTCTCCTGCCCTCCTGCCGAGGTGGCCAGGCAGGAGAGGCCACCCAGAGCCCCACCCCACCCCATCCTGGCCCGGTCGCCGAGGCCATTGAGCCAGCAGGGGCTTGGGGAGCCCTTTCAGTCCCTCCCCTTGGGTTCTCCTGCTATCCCACCCAGGCGACTGACCAGGAGAGGCCACACAAAGGCCCCCCACCCCCTCCTGGCTCAGCCACCAAGACAGCTGAGACAGCCAAACCAGGAAGGGGCCAGGGACCACTTGGGCTGCTCTGGTCCCAAGAGGCAGCCTTGCTGGAGGGACGGACCACCCAACAACACAGGGGCGCCTTTGTCTTGGCCTTGGGCCAACGAGGAAGTGGGGGCCTGCCAGTGTGTTTGGGCCGGCCTCGCGCCACCATCGCAGCCCAGCCATCCATCCTGCCAGGAAGGCAGTGCCATCCAGCTATGCGCCAGATGCAAGGGACCAGGAGGTGGGTTCTCCTGACTTCCCACCCTCCAGTAAGTGGGGAGGCAGGTTGCAGCACTTGGCCCACAGGGCAGCAGGGCCCAGGGCACCGCCAGACAAGTCCAGGCGGCTTGGTCTGCCGGGCCCTCGACCACGTCGGTGGGAGCCAGGCCGGGAGCCAGGCCAGACAAGTCCAGGCGGCTTGGTCTGCCGGGCCCTCGACCACATCGGTGGGAGCCAGGCCGGGCACCTTCGACATGCCGCGATGGGCAGGGCCCACGGCCAGGCACCCGAGCTTGCACCTGTTTTGCGGCGTGGGACAAGGCTGGGTGGCTTGGCCCGGTAGGGCCTCAATCCGGTGGTGCTGGTGGGGGGAGGGCTGAGGCCAGGTGGCCCACACCCCAGCGGACAGCCTAGTGCTCATTGTCTTCACGCCCACAACGAGCCTGATTCCTAGTAGTAAATATAGTAGAGTTATTTTGGTTGCTCTCTTTTTATTTCAAACATAATAAGTGGTAAGTTAAATCATTAACAACATAGCTACTTAGTAAAATGTGTTCATTATATTATTTAATTGAAAGCATAGTAGTCTGAACACAGTTGATATGGCTTAGAAAGGATGTAGGATTAGTAGCTCATGTATCTGGGTTAATCATAGCAGGCAAGATGATGGAGGCACACAATTGTTTAACTCATGAAGTTTTCTAAGGTCTGACGTCTTATAAGACCAGTTCAAGAGGTCACACAAGTAAATATAAGCAATGGGCTGGCATAATATAAGCTTCTAAATAACCACATAGATAATTTTATACTATGAAGTTTTCATTTGAACGAAGTCAGTTTCATGCATCTCCTGAACAACATATTCTATTGCCTGGATATTTCTTTTACTCTGTCCATCAGTCTGTGGCATGCATAACTCATCAGAAAATAAAGCTAGGAGCCCCAAAATTGGCCACTGGCTTCAGTAAAATCATGGGAATTGCAGTACCAGACATGGAGGGAATCAGAACCTCCTGACTCAGATGATCTTCAGAATAATCCTCCCATTTGTTACGGGGGGGGACATCCAAACAGTTGTCTGTGTGGCAGATGAAGTTTGGTATTTCTTGGCACAGGCAATGTGCAGGCAAGCACAGAACTGGCAAGAATACTAGCCAAGTTTGGAGTTAAGTTGGAGTTGACCAAAAAGGTCAGTAGCCATTAGGCTAGTTGCAACCTACCCTAGAAAGTTAGACAGAAATTTGTGATGAAGTAGATTATCAGTTTAACATAATTTAGTTTAGCACAATCATGGTTGTTTTGTGTCTTTTTGGGGGGAGAGGAACACTAGTACAAGTATTGCAGAGGTGTCAAACATATGACCCACGGGATGGATCTGTCTGCTGCAGGGCTCCAATCTGGTCTGAGAACAACTGACTGTGCTGCTTCCTGCTTCCTATTTCTTACATTGCAGCTCCTTTTGGCTAGTCTCTCCTATTTCCTGCTTCAGAGGAGAGAAATAAAGCCTTCCTTCAATCGGCTGAGGGGTTCTTCCCCCCTCTTCTTCTGGGGGAGGGACTTCAATATTTCATTAACATATTGTGTAGAACTGGTGTTACCTTAAGTGTTTAGCAACAAAGGAAAGCAGACCTATATTTTTGTAACATAGTGTGCAAACTCAACAATTAGAGTTATATTGTTCTGCTTCATATTTAGTGCGAACACTAGTATCTGAAATAATTAATACATTTGTGTTATACCACTATCATCTTAAGCAAGAAATTGCTAGATCTCAAACAACATATATTTCTGCACCTTTACAATATCAATCTAAATTGGTTCTTCCTGAGCCTGGACAAAAGAAAAACTATTGTATATATCTTTATTTAGTCTTTTACAACTCTTGTCTTGTTTTAAATTGTTGTTTGTAATTCTCTCTTTTCTATTTTTATTTCTCTTCTAGCGCCCACTGAGAGGATACATTCAGTAAGTTGGCATTGTTGTCGGGGTAATCATCTCAGTAATACAGTAAACAGTTGAATTTGTAGTAAGAGCTCACCTAAAAGTACCATCAGCTTTGTAAGGTACTGATTACATTATTAACTAAATGGCATTTGTTTGTCTTTGCAATAACTATCTAGGTCAAGGTTTATAATACACGTCGTTCAATGTCGATTTTAATGAAGTAAAGATAGTGTCTTCCAATGTACGAGGTTTGAACAACCCAATTAAGAAAAAACATGTCTTGTCACAATTAACAAAATATCACACAGATATAGTGCTTCTCCAGGAAACACATCTCAAATGAATTTGTTTTTAAAACAACCAA
Source organism: Gekko japonicus (assembly GCF_001447785.1). Classification (NCBI taxonomy): domain Eukaryota; kingdom Metazoa; phylum Chordata; class Lepidosauria; order Squamata; family Gekkonidae; genus Gekko; species Gekko japonicus. The sequence continues at coordinate 1,678,192 of NW_015163607.1, forward strand.
ATTTCCACATCAATTTATGGCTCCGGGTACCTCAAAATCAAGAGGGATTGCAATACTAATAGCGAAAAATACCAACTTCTCACTTGTTTCCTCAGAAAGATATACCCAAGGTAGATTTCTATTTGTGAAAGGCCTCCTAGATAATAAACCAATTACAATAGCCACATTGTATGCTCCAAATGAAAATGAATTAGTATTCATAAAAGAAACACTGGCCAAACTAAAAGAATTCTCAGAAGGAGATGTAATTATGGGTGGGGACTTCAGTCTTTTAGCAGACAAACAGCTAGATAGATCTCATTTTAAACCTGACCCAAAACCAAACAATCAGAGGTATACAGGACTAGGGGATGTATTTCAAGCCAACGACCTTTTGGACATCTGGCGTATAAGAAATCCTACAGTAAAGGATTACACATACTTTTCAGCCCGCCATGTAGTCCACACAAGAATTGATTACATTCTGATCTCATCTTCAATGCAAGACAAAATCCTATCTACATCAATTGAGCCATCACTATGGTCAGATCACCCCTGGCTCACATGCAATTTTATCCCAACCGACCACACAAAGAAAAGTAGACATTGGTCCTTAAATATGTCTTTATTCTCAGATCCCTTAATTAACCAAGAAATAGAAAAGGATATAAAACAGTATATCAAAGAAAATACACAAGATGGAACTTCCCCAGCCATCTGTTGGGATGCTCTCAAACCAGTACTTAGAGGGAAATTGATCTCCAAAACATCATATCTAAAAAAAAACAAAGACAACAAAAAGAATTAGAACTGACAGCACAAATTAAAATACTTGAACAAAAACATAAGCAATCTGCCAATAAAAAGGCTTATAAAAACCTCTTAGCAGCAAGGAGAGAGCTAACGCTACTAGAAACAACTAAAATAAGGAAACAATTAATTTTTACCAAACAGAAGTATAGGTTCAGATCACCAAGGACTTTAAAACTGCTAGCACATAAAGTCAAAACACAAATAATTTCTAATAGAATATCGCCTATTAAGAATACAAAAGGTGAAATACTTAATCAAACTGATTCCATAGTCAAAGAATTTGAGGAATTTTACAAAAAGCTATATTCCTCCACTAATCCAACCCAATCACACATTGATTTCTTTTTAAAAGAACAAGGCGATATTCCTAAACTAAAAGACTGTCATAGATTATCATTAGAAGAACCATTTACAGAATCTGAAATATTAGAAACAATTAAATCATTGAAAAATATGAAAGCCCCAGGTCCAGATGGGTACCCATCGGATTTTCATAAAAATTTTGCAAAAACGGTAGTGGGACCTCTCACAGCAGCATGCAACGAAGTGCTCATAACAGGCCGCCTCCCTCCTTCGTGGCAAGAAGCCCAAACTGTAGTAATTCATTAAAAAGGGAAAGATCCATTAAATCCAGCATCTTATCACCCTATTTCCCTTCTCAATCAAGACTTTAAAATACTAACTGCAACCCTAGCTAAAAGAATTAATAAATTTATTTCAGAATATATAAACAATGATCAGGTAGGTTTCATTCTGGGAAGGGAATTAAAACTATAGCACTTATTAATAATTGCCAAACATCCGATCAGGCTGCTGTTTTTTTATCACTCGATGTCGAGAAAGCATTCAACTTGGTTGAGTTCCCTTATCTTTTTTCTGTTCTGGGTCAGATGGGTTTTGGACATATTCCTTAACAAAATTAAAATGCTTTATGCCTCTCCAAAAACTAAAATCAAAATAAATGGGATCTGCACAAACTCCATATCATTACAACGGGGCACCAGACAAGGGTGTCCTCTATCACCCTTACTGTTCGCAGTGGCAGTCGAACCCTTAGCCAATGCAATCAGGAACAAAAATGAAATATCTGGAATTAAAATAAAAGCAAAAGAATATAAGTTATCATTATTTGCCGATGATATGATCCTTTACTTAACGAAACCCACAGAATCTCTCCCAACTCTTAATAACCTACTAAAATACTTTGGAAAGCTATCTGGATTGAAAATTAATGATACGAAATCGCAAATTATGTCTTTTAAACTTACTCAGAAGGAAATAACGTTTATCAAAAGAAATTTTCAATTTAATTGAGTTTCTAAGTACCTGGAATATCTTGGTCTTAAAATACCGCTACAGAAATCTGAGCTGTTGGCATTGAACCATCACGCAATGCATGCTGATCTGTTGAATACAATTAACAAATGGAACAAATTGAATATAAGTTGGACAGAAAGGTTTAATTTAATTAAATCCTTTATATTACCCAAGTTTATATTTTTATTTAGATCTGCACCCCTAGCTATTTCTCCGTCAGTAATTAAACTGGCAAACTATTTTACAAAAGTTCTTATGGAACAAAAAAATACCCAGAATAGGTTTTGCGATCTTAAAAAGACCCAGAGCTGTAGGAGGTTGCGCATTACCAGACCTAATGCTATACCAGAAAGCAAGCTTAATGTCTACTGCAGTCAAAATGTTATGTGTAGAGTTGGAACCAACGTGGGTTGTGATATACTTTTATATCCACAAACACTAGCTGATTTATTATGGTCCCACGAGCATATGTCTAGAGAAACAACTCAAAAATTAGGGGTGACACTCCCATCTATCCAAAAATGGAAAAAAACACTCAAAGACACTGTTACCTAAAATCTCATGTTATTCCTCATTTATACACCAGCAGTGGTTTAATGTAGGCATGGATCACGCAATTAAAGAAAAATGGAGACAAAAAAACCTATCCCGCATTGCGGATGTTATTAAAAAATCAGGCATCATTACCAAATCTGAACTGGAACAGAAATTGGGATTGAAGCTATCTTGGTTTTTCTACTTCCAACTAGGTCACTTCTTGAATAATATCAAAGCCATTGAAATAATCACTCAACCATTGATGGAGGTTGAACAGCTGTTACAGGACCCAGATACACAAAGTAAAGGTCTGATTTCAAAATTCTACTCAATTCTGTTAAATCAATCGAGTGTTGGGTCACTGTCCTATCAAAAATCATGGCAAAAAGATTGTATTGTGTCGCTTAATGAGGAAAAATGGAAAAGGTTTTGGAACTCCAACAGCTTTAAAACCAAATCTATATCAATACAGTTCCAAAACCTAAAGATTATGACATGTTGGTATACAACACCTAAAAAGATCTCTTACATATCAGCTACTAAATCATCTCAGTGCTGGAAAAAAATGCTCCCAGAGGGAGATTTCTCCCATTGTTGGTGGAAGTGTGAAATAATACAGAAATTTTGGGGAAAGATATTGAAAATCATTCAGGAAATCACCAAGATACAAGTACCCTTAGAATCAGAAATTTTATTTTTAAATACATGGCCAAAAGAACTTACTGGCAGACCCCACAAAGACAATATTGAAATCATGCTAGATGCTGCAAAGACAACAATTGCATCTTTATGGAAAGTTGCAAGAGCTCTAACAATTGACATTTGGTTCCAGAAATTGTGGAAACATTACCTTATGGATGCAGTTACCAATAAATTATCTTATAATTCTCAAATATCAAATCAATCATCATTCACAGGAAAATGGTACCAATCTTAGATTATTTGGCTCAACAACAGTTTGTATCCTCTCAGTGGTCACAATTTTATAAATGGATCTGAAACATTATTAATCTATTAAAGTTTTTATTTTACTTTACTTCTACTATCTTAGTTCTGTATCTTGTCCATAAACGGTCATCAAGTTAATCTCTTTATTATTTTTTTAAAAATACAGAGCACTAACTTAAAAGCATAATAAGATCTTTGATTATTATGAAAGTCTGTACGTAACGTGATGGATTAGAGTTAATGGTATAGGACGTTTATGAGATCCTATGAGATGGCAGTCAAGGCTGCAAAGAAAGAGTTCTATGCGACCTCAATTGCATCTGCCAGCTCATGCCCGGCCCAATTATTTTGTGTAATTCGGTCTTTGACAGCTCTGCCCCAGGGCAGGCAAAATGTTAGGGAACTGGACTTAGGCTGTGAGGCATTTGCGAGCTATTTTGAAGATAAAGTCTTGGCCCTCCGCCGCGACCTCCCCGCTACAATTGAAACAGGGAACTTGAGGCCCCTTGCGTGCCTTTGGTACCAGGTTTAGTGAGTTTTGACCCACTCAGTCTGGAGGAAGCTGACAGGTTGCTCGTATCTGTGCGCCCAACCACATGTGACCTGGATCTGTGCCCCTCCTGGCTTATTAAAGCGGGCCACAAGGGGTTTCGAGGTGCTCTGCAGGAGAATGTCTACAAGTCCCTCATTGAGGGGCAGTTCCCCAGAGCACTTAAGGATGCAATGGTCCGCCCTCTCTTGAAAAAACCATCTTTGGATCCGGCCGAATTGGCCAACTATTGGCCGGTTTCCAATTTGCCCTATTTGGGCAATCTGATTGAGAGGGCGGTGG
>NW_015163607.1:1682839-1696690 GCF_001447785.1 Gekko japonicus
ATGCTGATGACACCCAGCTCTATCTGATGTTAGGCGGCCAGTCGGACTCTGGTCCCAATGACCTTCATCGGGCATTGCAAGCTGTGGCTGGCTGGCTCAGGCTGAGTCGGTTGAAATTAAACCCGGCAAAGACAAAGGTCCTGGGCCTGAGTCGGACTGGTTTGGGGTTGGGGCTCCTGCTCCCAGTCTTCGACAGGGTGCCACTGGTGCCTGTGCGGGAGACTAGGAGTTTGGGGGTGCTCCTGGACTCCTCACTGACAATGGAGGCCCAGGTATCAGCTACTGCCAGGGCAGCCTTTTATCATCTGCGGCTGGCTCGGCAGTTGGTCCCCTACCTTGACTGCAAAGACCTGGCCACTGTGATCCATGCGACGGTTACCTCGAGGCTAGACTACTGTAACACTCTCTACTTAGGGCTGCCTCTGTCGCAAATCCGGAAGCTGCAGCTAGTGCAGAATGCAAGACCATATTCGGCCTGGGCTGCAAGCACAGCACTGGCTGCCAATAGCATACTGGATTTGCTTCAAAGTGCTGGTTTTCACCTTTAAAGCCCTAAATTGCCAGGGTCTGGCCTACCTGAAGGACCGCCTCTTTCCGTATGTTCCCCCAAGAGCACTACGATCGGGGACTCTCCATCTCCTGGAAGTTCCAGGTCCCCGAGAGATTAAGTTTGCCCTTACTAGGGCCAGGGCATTTTCGGTGGCGGCTCCTACCTGGTGGAATGAGCTTCTGGAGGAGATCCAGGCCCTGTGGGACCTTGTGCAGTTTTGCAGGGCCTGCAAGATGGAGCTGTTCCACCAGGCTTATGAGTAGGAGCCTCCGCCACCACTACCCCACCACCGCGGTAGTGTTTCATTGGCTGCCCCCATTAAAGGGGGGTAAGCATTGCCTGGTAGGAGTTTACAGATAGTGTTGTGGGAGACCGCTCTATCAAGATAGCTGGCCGCCAAAATTGGGGTGGTTGTTCCCATCTTGGAAGAATTGACATAGGAAGATTACAGCACCGGGATGTAGCATAGATTTTATTGTGGTTTTAAATGTTGTTATTCTGTTACATGTTTTATTGTATTTTATATTTCGGCTTTGCCGCATGTGAGCCACCCTGAGCCTTTGGGAGGGTGGGATACAAATCAAAAAATAAATAAAATAAATAAAATAAAAATAAAATGACTTCTTAATTTACAGTATCATGTTTGTTTTGAACTCGTACTTTGTATAATTTCATTTTTATAAACTGTTATAAATTTGCAATGTTGATATGAATAAAAATTATAAATTAAAAAAAACAGATGTGAGGGGTGGCTACAACTTACATGGCGCTTTGCAAAATCATGCACATGTAAAAATCCCCCCAGTCCAAACAGTCAAGAAGTCATCACAAAGGAATGCAAAAAGGAACTCTGAATGATAGGATTTAATTAAAAAAAACAACAGCATTGATTTGCCACCATCTATATGCTGGATGACTACATTTGCTCTGTGTTTTAGATGCAGACCAAAGCAGTATGCAGCAATGCCTTATGGGTAGGGTTGAGAGATCCTAATGGAGATCCATAAGGCTGTGTGACAATTTGCATGCATGAAAGCTAATAGCGCTGTATTTTGCTGTGGTGGGAAGAGATACAGCAACCCTTCCAACAGCCTTGAATGAGTTGCAAACTGTTGAACTGATCATCCAAAAACTGTTTGCTTGATCACAATCAAAATCAACTGATGTTAGATCATCCATACAAGAATACATAAGATTGTATGAATTAAAGAATATATGTGACATTGCAGAGCATGACTACATTCCTTTGTTCTAGAGTCCTCAATGTCCCAGATTAATCTTTATAACCTCTGAAAATTTAACCTGATTTGCAGCTGGTTAAACCACTGAGAACAGTGATCTTGTAAAGTAGACTTTAGGACCAGGTTTAGTTCCAAATCACATATTTTGTGTATCTAAATAGAACTTTATTGCTATCTTTCTGTGTATCTAAACAGCATTTTACATTCTACCCTTCAAAGATAGCACCCCCTGTTTTCTTAGTCTTGTTGCTGATATAGCTGGCATATGGAAGAAGAAGAGGGATACCACAAACTTCATGGTGATGTTACATAGGTGTTCAACAGCTATGATCATCCATGATCTGCACGTTGGATATGTTTGCATGTCACTGAACCTATGGTGTGCATTTTTTTATTCATTACCTCGTGGCGGATTCATAACCAGATATGTTGATAATCCTTCTTGGTGCACTTTCTAGAAGGAGATGCAGAGTTTTGTTATACAATCATGGAGAACAATCTTTCACCTTTCTCTAAAATACCCACATAAAATAAATTTTCCTTCCCCCCCTGTCTGTAAGAGCAATCCTTCAACATTCTCACATAGTCTCTCCCTCAATTGTATTTGGAATTATTCCCTTACAGAAAAGACCCTCCTGTATGTTTGGGGCATGTAGATCATACCTTCTGTGGCTACAGTTGCACACTCTGCACTCACAGTATCTAGAATACATACATAAATGGCTAAAGAAAAAGTGCTAGTTTGTGCAGATTTGCAGATTAAAATGAGTTGCTCAGCAACTCTGTTTTCCAGTTACCTGGCTTGCAGCCAGTTTACCTTTGCTGATGGCCTCCAGGCAAGCACTTCAGGTGGACACGAGGCCATGACTTGGGCAGAAGGGTATTTTAATCAAACATGTACACTGCCAGGGCAGGTTTGAATTATTTGACATATGGGAAAATACACCTGTTAACAACCAAGGCGATATTATGCATTTTATTCTATCATCAACTGCAAGCTAACAACTCTGTTTTTAAATGAGACAAAGGAAAGCAATGATACAAGCTAACAACTCTGTTTTTAAATGAGACAGAGGCAAGCAATAATACAAGATTTCCCTTCCCTTTTCTCTCTGTCATTTTTTAGTTTGCTGTTCCCTTTCTGCTCCATTTGTGGGTTTCTGTTCCATTTACTTTTTTTCCTGTTCCTGGAATACTTGTAATTTTATACATTGCTAGATTTACTGCAATGACTGTAAAAAGTAGCACATACTGACACACCTTGTTGAACTACCTGTTTTTAAAAATTTAATCAATTATGGCTGCAGGATCCCCACACTGCTTGATTCAAAGGGATAACTACAATATTCACTCTTCTTGTTTGTACACATTCAGGTACTGATTATGTTATGCCTGGAAGCAAAGGGGGGAGGAACTCACATGTCTTTAATAATTGTATTTACAGGGGGAGTTTGGGAGCTGTAGCTTATCATGCATAGGGATGAGCAAATGTTCCCTACTGGATCTCTTTTTACAGTCATTTTTTGGTCAACACTTTCAGTTCTACAATTTTCACTGTTGGCTTTGCAGATTTGTTTGGATTGTATATGCATGGTGTATGGTTTTCTTTTGCAATTTGTACATACAATGTACATTATTTATATGTATAAAATACATATATATTGGGTAATGCTGGTTTACTGATGCAAAACACTGAAAAATGCTTGTTTTGTGAGCAAAACTTGGTGCAAGGAAAAAGAATATGGAATGTAGAATAAAGACTCAAAGGGCAGATTTTTGCATGGAAGAAAAAATCCCAATGAAAATTTTCAGGTAAAAAAACCAGGAATGAACAATTCAAAATAATCTGTAATCGCACCTAACAAAATCCGCTTTTCTGTACAACTACTAAAGAGCCTTCTTTTACACAACCACCCTTCTGTTGTTTTTATCTTGTCATCCTGGTGGGCTGTTATTGTTAAGTGCCATGTTATTCTCAGGATTCAAGCATCATTTTTGTGGCCCCATACTGATCCCATCCCATACTGCAATCTCATGAATCAGGGAAAAAAATTGATTTCATTTCTGGAATAACATGAACCATATAATGAAAAGCACAGGGGATTGTGGGAAGATAACTTCCCTCTTATAACATCCAGGTTAAGCATTTGTCTCTCTTCTGTGCAAATACATAAGGTATGGCTGCGGTCAGAGGCATGAGATTGAGTTTTGACTTTTAGCCTGAGCATCACAGCCAGCAGGAAGATCTCCTGGCACATATTGAAAGAGGGAGAGAAGATCTGCTTTGTATTAGAAGTCTCTTCTCTCCCTTCTCTTGCTTCTGTATTGTTCTACTTTATTTCGCATTGTGAGCCACAAAATGATTATGAATGAATTTTCACGCCACTTTGAGTAAGGTGTACCCATTCTTGCCTCGTATATGTGTTCCCTGGTTGTTCTATGTGAGCAGTAATGCAAAGGGTACCTAATCATGTGCACTTTATCCCAAAGGTCCACAGTGTTTGGTGTCTCTGCACTCCCTATCACAAAACTGGAAAGTTCCCAAAAGCCTGAACAAAGGGATGTGTCCACATGAAAGTGAAAAAACCCTCAGATATATTACAGAGTATTAAAAAGAATGGGATAAAAAGAATATTAATAGCCCATAGGCTGGATTAATAGTATTGTGAGTGGAACAAGGCTTTTCCACCTCCTGCTGCAGTCCACTGAGCCCTCCCCCCCTTCCTGCTCCTTAGGCCAGAGGATCCTCACAAATAGCAGCAGGAGGAAGAAATCAGCAAAATCATATCATTCTTCTGCCAACAAATGTGCCATTCCACTGCACCTTTGGCCCCAACCCCATCTTTATAACTGTGCATTTAAAGCATTAAACCAGAACATACTTGTTTCATGGTATCAGCCACAGGTGGGCTATTTTCCAATAAGATTCTAGAATATACATCTCCATAATATAGTTCAGGCTCTCCATAACACAGTCCAGGTCCTTCTGACATTATCAAAATATGTTTAGGAATTTAAATGAACTTTTAACTTTGTTTTTGGGAGAGAATCACAGAAAAGGAATAAGCAAATCACAAGCTACGGTAATTCCTCAAGGAAATCGAAAGACAATGCAAGAGAGGGGAAATCTGAAAGCCGAAAAGATTGCCCTGGCATACATATTGCCTGATAAAACCCTTACAAATTATCAAGTGAAACACTGGACATCACAAAAGGAGCAAAAGGCTGGCTGAATCCCCCACTCCCAGGCACACATACAGAAAGCTGGAGAGGGCTTGCTTTATCTAGTTATAAAGTAAGGTGGGGCTGTGCCACTAGAGAGAAAAAGATGCACCTCTTCTAAGCTCTGATCAAATGTATTGTTGTTGCTTGGAATTATTGTCTTGTTCCTTTAAATAAAATATCTGCTAGGGAAATTGATAAAACAAGTCTTGGCAATTTTAATATCTCCCAGAGAGCTTTAAACCTTTTCTTGTTGCCTATCTCGCACCTCTAGAAAAGGTCAGGCCATTTTCTGAGCATACTCCTTCCCAGCTTTTAAAACAAGTAATAAAACTAAATTATCATAATTTTTTAAAAAGAGGTAAAACCTGGTGCAAACAGGAGTACTCTCCATGGATGTCCGCAAACTGTCCCAGCTTATTACAGAACTTCAATGGAAAATGAAATTGAAATCATACCTTCTTCTGTGGTCAGAAGGGAAGGAAAATCAGAAACAATAATTAAAAAAATTGAAACCTTAAGCTATGATTACAAGCTGGAGACCTACATCACAGAACAAAATCGCCTCTAAAAAGCTAATAAAATGCTGCCTGGTGGCAGATCATCAAATTGAGTATCCAGAAAGTACTGAAGTGACAAAAATAGCAGAGCCCTGGGCATTCCAGCAGATATTCTTTCTGAGTTACTAGCCAATACATATAACTGTATTCCTGCGGAACTTAAACTAGATATAAAATAACACTGCTTATGGGAAATTGCACTTTGAGAATTCAGGGTGAAGAAATCACAGATGGAAAGACAGTCTTGGATAATAGCTATGATAGCATCATTGATCCCAAATACAAAGACAGGAGCCTGCAGGCAGAACATACACAAAGAGAAATTTCCTGAGATTGTAACAAACTATTGGTTTTTTCCCTCCATCTCACATCTTAGTCAATCCATTCATGCCTAGCACAAACAACTGGCAATGCTTAGCAAATGCTTGACAGAATGAAAACTGATGCAGTCTGTGGCCAAACTTAAACTGTGTTACTGTGCAAGAGAGCTACACTGGGATTTCTAAGACTACATAGCAGCATATAGACGTCTGGAAAAGATTACAGAAATTCTCAATAGATGTTTCTCACAGAGAGCAACAACTGGACACTCGTTATGATCATAATGAAAGGAAGTCTCATTCCATATAAATGGTTATTACTATTGTTAAATGCTATCAGAGTTATATGCCCAGAACAGAGAACATTGGTTAGCCTGGACTTAGTTACATTTAACTCAAGTTTGGCACACAAATCAATGTCAGTTCCATCTGTGCAGCATCTAGTCACATTGCTTGCAAAGGCTACAGGTAACTGCACTGGTTCAAAGCAAAAACCCCAGAATAGTTGGGTTATACATTTTATTAAGATGAACACAAAATAACGAAAAATGGTGTGCAAGCTCTCACATTCTCAAAAATTCTTTATTACACTAGAAGTTTAAACAAAAAAAATGGGCAAAGTAGGGGAAGACCCAGGTTTGAATCCCCACTCTCCCATGGAACCTTGGTCCAGCCACCAATCTCACAATGTTATTATGAGGATAAAATCGAGGAGGGAGAATGTTGTAATCAACTTTGAGTCTCCACTGGAAAAAAGGCAGAGTAAATAAGAGACCGAATTCAGTAAATAAGGGGGGGGAGGGAGGGAGAGGGGGAGGGAGAGAGAGAGGGAGAGATTATTTAAGCTATGGTCTTAAAGCCTCTTGTAAGCACCTTGTGTGGAATGTTGAGCAGGCATACAGAGATCAAGTGCTGCTGGTGTCAAGTTGCACATTTGACCTTGTGGGAAGGAGGAGGAGGAGGAGAAGCCACCGCCAAATATGGAAGCATCTAACAAAACAATTTGAAAAATAGTTGAACGAATGCCACTCTTTGACCAATGAAACACACTTCACAAGGTCCCTTAAAAATTCAAAGCACTGAAATACATAGTAATCATGTTAGCAATACTAAGGATTAATTTTAATTAATGCGTAAGTCAATGGAAGCCAAATCGGGGGCTATTATGAGCTTACAAAGCTTGTCTCATTTGCACTTTCCAGTGTTGCTATGGTAGAATTGCAACCTATATTAGAAGGTCATGTTACTTTATTCTAGAATATATTAACTATCCTCACAGCAGATCCTACTGTCTCATCCTTTTTCTTATTAATTCCATTTTCAATGCCATAAACATAGAACAGCTGTTTCCTGTGTGTATCTGAAGAGGAGAACTTAAAGAAATCTGCAGAACTTAAAGAAATATGTTCAGGTGGGTAGCTATGTTGGTCTGAAGCAGCAGAACAACATTTGAGTCTAATGGCGCCTTTAAGACCAACAAAGTTTTATTTAATGTGTAAGCTTTCATGTGCACGCACACTTCCTCAGACAAACTGAAACAAAATTTCTTCAAGCCTTACATACAGGAAGATGGTGAGAGGTGGGGGAAGCATCAGGAAGGACCAGTCAGAGTTAAAATGCATAAGTGAAGCTGAGATTGGATCAAGGCGGCAAGATCAATGAATGGCACCAAATTAGCACACAAATGCAAGAGCTAACAGATGTGAGAACGAAGCCTGAGTCCAGCGGCTGTTTGTTAGCTCTTGCATTTGTGTGCTAATTTGCTGTCACTCATTGATCTTGCCACCTTGATCTAATCTCAGCTTATTTTATGCATCTTAACTCTGACTGGGTCCTTCCTGACACTCCCCCCCCCCCAATCTTCCTGTATGTAAGGCTTGAAGAAATTTTGTTTCAGTTTGTCTGAGGAAGTATGCTTGCACACGAAATAGGGCTGCTAAGCCACGGTGGGGGATCTGCACGTCTTCACAGGATCCCTGCTGCGGGGGACAGCGATACGCGTTGCACCGCCATCGCCGGGATGTGACGCTATGCGTCGCTCTGGCAACGGGGCTGTTTGGCTTCAGCTGCTGGCAGCTCTTTGTGCCTGGCCTGCCCTCTCCCTGTGGACTGGACTCCTGGACTCCTGAGAAGAAGACATCACCAGGTTTGATTTAAAGTGGGAAATTTTTAATTTTTAAAGAGCTTTTCTCTATTTTTAAGGGTTTTTACTGTTTGTTGCTTGGGTGTGAGGTGTGGTTTTTTCTACAGTTTTGCCTTGGTGGTTTTTTCCCTGTTTGGTGGGGTTAGGGTCTGCTGCTATAGGTTGACTGTTTTTAAAAAGTTTTAAAAGCTTAAAAAGTTATTTTTTAAAAAAGTTTAAAGGTTTTACTGTCTGTTGCTTGGGTGTGGGGTGTGGATTTTTCTATTTGTACCTTGGGTCCCCCCCCCCCATTTGGTGAACAGTTGTGAACTGTTGTTTTGTTGTGAAAGCTTTTCTTGTTCCTTCTGGTGGGGGGGGCTAGTGCCCTGGTTTTCTTTGGCCCCTGCCACACGGCAGGGGAAAAGCCTCTAAAGGCGCAGCTTTTAAAAGCCGCGCCAACGTTGAGACGCCGCGGCGGGATCCCACGGATCCCCTGGCCGCGGCGCCTTTTCTCCCCGGCACAATCAAACGCCGGGGAGAAAACACGGCCCTGACCAGGAGCCGGCCGAACTGCGCATGTCGGAGCATGTGCAGTTCGGCTACGGGCCGGGGTTGTGCCGGCGCAAGGATGCGCTGGCGATCAAATGCCCGGCTTGCCGCGCAGCTTCCCCTTGAACCACCAAGGTAGGTGGTTGCAAGTTGCGGCGGTTTTTCGCGGGGAAGGGCCAGTTTGGGGACGGAAGCAGGACGCTTCCCAGATGTTGTGGTGTGATCGCGCCGGTTTGCTCCGCCCCCGAACTGTCCCGCTCCCGGCCCAAATCGCCTAGTGTGAATGGGACCTTTCTTCTCCTGTTCTCCTGTTTAATAGATAACTAGATAGTATGTTTGATTGCCTTCTGGTATAATAGATAGATTCCTTCCTGTTTGTTTGATTGATAGATAGATGATAGATAGATGATAGATAGATGATAGATGATAGAGTGATTGAGAATTTCCTTCTGGTTACTGGGTGTGTGTGCTGGTGAGGTGCATTTTTGGGGGTTGTGTTTATTTTATTAATTGTTGCAGTGTGTTTGTAGCCTTGGTTTTCTTCTCCTGTTTAATATTTTTCTGGATGGATAGAGAGAGAGAGAGAGAGAGAGAGAGAGAGAGAGAGAGAGAGAGGGAGGGGGGGGGGGGGGGGCTGTGGCCCAAGGTCACTCAGTGAGCCTTGTAGCTGCTGTCCCGTCTGCCTCTCAGTATCAGGTCAGTGAACACTGAAGAAGTTTATGCAGCGTTGTGGAGTAGCAGGCTGAATTGCCTGGCCATTTTCTTCCTTCGCTTGAGGGAAGCCCATTTTATTCAAAGTATAAGCTTTTGTGTGCACGAAAGCTCACATCTTGAATAAAACTTTGTTGGTCTTAAAGGTGCCATTGGACTCTAACTTTGTTAGATAGATGGTGTGTTTGTGTTTGATTGCCTTCTGGTTAATAGATTCCTTCCTGTTTATTTGATGATAGATAGATGATAGAGTGAGCAAGGATTTCCTTCTGGTTGCTGGGGGGTGCTGCTGGTCAGGTGCTCTGCTCTCTATCTCTGATAAGGCTTGGCAGTTGACACTAGTCTGCTCTGCTGTTAGTTCATTTGTGTGGCATTGGTTTGGGGTTTTTTTTGTTTAAAAATGTTTTGCTAGGCTTGGTGGGTGGGTGGGTCTTTCTGGTTTGTTATGGCCACATTGATTTAAATAGGTCACTCTAATAAGAATCTGTAGGAATTCTTTTATTTTAAAACTAGTATAGAGCTCTAGTGAACTAACTATATCTAACTAGGCCAGAATAGTAAAGGTAAACATTTCCCTTGCTCAAAAGCCAGTCGAATCCAACTCTAGGGTGCGGTGCTCATCTCCGTTTCCAAGCCGAAGAGCCAGCGCTGTCTGAAATCGCTGTAGTCATGTGGCTGGCATGACTAGACACCAAGGTGCACAGAATGCTGCTACCTTCCCACCAAAGTGGTACCTATTTATCTACTAGCAATTTCTTGCTTTTGAACTGCTAGGTTGGCAGGAGCTGGGACCAGAGATGGGAGCTCACTCTGTCATGCAGCACTTGGGTCTTGAACTGCAGAATTACCAACCTTCTGGTCTGTAGTTCAGCATCTTAACCATAATAAGATAGTATTAAAAGAGGTGAGGAAGGGTTTCCTTAAAAGCAGGGCCTATAAGTAGCCTTAACTACTTACACAAAACAGTGTTCTCTATGCCTGACCTTCATTGAAGGCCAGTACTTATACATTGCCCAGGGTGAACACGAGCTTTGTAGTTCATCTCACAGGGGACATCTGCATTTCATTCCTATAAGAAATCAAGTTTGTCCCATTAGATTAGCCAGGAGAAGTTTAATAAAACCCAAGCACTTCTAAAAAGGTTTGTTTCCATCTCTAGGACAGCTCTATAAAACCTTCAGGTAGGAAGAAGCAGGATCACCAAGTTTTAAACCAGTACCAAAAGAGAAAAAACTGAGGAAAGGATAGCTTAGGGTCCTCTGAAAATCAAAGTAGATATTTGAGGAGAGGTTTCTTAAAAAGGTGTCCGGCTCTGTGTGGTTCAGATTTCAGTGCAGTTAGTTAGGTGCCTAAACAACCCACCTACAGTCAGATTAGTCAGAGTTTGGCCCAGGGTGACACGGTGTGTGACAGGAAAGGAACACAGAGGGGCCCTGGGGGCAAGGCGAAGGAGAAGACCATTAGATCATGAAGGAATAAAAGGAAGCTGTGGCTATAGGAGGACTCATTATAGACATGTGGTGGTTAGTTGGTTACCCAAAAGTCTTCTGTACATGCTCAGAGGTACTTTTGTTATTGTAATTTACATGCTATTCCATACCATTAAGAATAGATTCTGCAGCTAAGTTTAAGCATTGTGTGTTAAGTGCTGTCAAGTCACTTTCAACTTATGGTGACCCTATGAATTAACTACTTCTAAAATGTCCTATTGCTAACAGCCTTGCTCAGGTTTTTCAAACTGAGGGCAGTAGCTTTCTTTATAGAGTAGATCCATCTCATGTTGGGTCTTCCTCTTTACTTCCCGCCTTAAACTTTTCCTAGCATTATTTTCTTTTCCAGTGATGTGTATCTTCTCATAGTGTGACAAAAGTATTATAGCCTCAGATCAGTCATTTTAGCTTCCAGGAAGAGTTCAGTCTTGATTTGTTCTACAACCCACTTATTTGGTTTTTTGGTGGTCCATGGTATCTGTAAAGCTCTCCTCCAACACCACATTTCAAATGAATCAACTTTCTTCCTGCCAGCTGTCTTAGATATCCACAAATCCAGTAGCCAATCTAACTTGCACTACTAACTACTGCTTACAAGAGAACAGCCACTTAGGGTGTTCCAAAACTGAAGCAAACTCTACAGGAGAAAGCTCCAATTTCTGCTAGTTTATTTGTATGTGCTTTAACCATTGTCTAAAGAAACTAGATCATGCACTTAACATTTTTCAGTTTAACAAATACATATAATATTCAAGCCGCATAGCATACTGTAGGGGTGATTACTGCCTGGCAGGCTGAAAATGCCAAAAGCTGCCTTCAGCTAGAATAGTAAACTGATGAACAGCCTAAGACTCATGTCTACAAATAAACAGCAGGAGCTACAGACAAAATGAAGTTTCATTCCATAGAAAGAGGGAAAGAGGGAAAAGCACAGAACAGGAAGCAATTAAGAAAGCCTGCTTTTTGAAATGGTGCAAGACAACAAGTATGGATAATAGCCTTTAAAGGCATCAGATGATAATTAGGAACGTTTGCAAGTATACCCTCTACAGTAGTGAAAAATATGTAGCTTAGGAAACAGTGGGTAGTATGAGAAAAAACACAGAAAAGGTTCATCCAAGCATCAAATTAGAAGGCAAATTAAAAACACAATAGACGAAAGAAAACAGAAATTTTAAATCTTAAAATGTATTATCAAGCTGCTAGATTATCATGGATTTTTGATTGGTTCTTGAATGAGCTAGAGGGGATAGTTCCCTTTATTGAACAACGTTCTGCTCTTCAAACTGGGCTATGGCTGGGGGGAGAGGTGAAAGTATATCATAACTGTAAACTCATTGATTTCAGTTTGGGATTCTCAAAAAAAAAAGAGAGAGAGACTTTACCCATTCATGTCTCCCCTGACTTTAGCAGAAAATTTGATTTAATATAGACACAATTCAATAATACAACAAAATGGGGGAAATCCAGGATAGACAGTTACAATTACTTGATCTTTAGCAGGGCTGTTTTTGGAATGCATTAGCATAATAGGCCACACCCAACAGCAGGAACTCAATAGAATTGGCTACATTACGGGTGTGTGGCCTAACATGCAAAGAGGTTCCTGCTACAAAAAAGCCCTGGGTTTGGACAACAAACAAGGTAAACAGAATAAGAAGCAAAAGGTGGGTGTGGCTGGTTGAGCACACTTCTGGTAACATGGGGGAGTGGCCTAATATGCCAAATGAGCTGTGCTGTCAGGGGTGTGGCCTATTATGCTAATGAATTCCTTCTGGGCTTTTTCTGCAAAAAAGCCCTGATCTTTAGTAATGTGGCTGTCCAATATGAAAACAAAAACAAGCAGGGACCTGTGAGAAACTCAAGAGGGAGAGTGGATTTTGGTGGAAACAGGAAAGTGCTGCTGCCCCATTTGCTCACTCCTTGCTGTTCTGCTCTCCACTCAGCCCTTCGCTCGGTCTCCCTCCTCACTTCCTGTTGCCCTGCCCAACTACCTGACTCGTGCAGCTGCCAGGGTGGAACATCAGCAGCTGCTCTTCCTCCTCTCTTGTACTCTTCCTTGCCTGCCCACAACACCATACGACTTTGGTTTATCTCGTGGTTTCTGGATGCATTTTTGTGCTTTTAGTTTTCACTCCCCCCCTTTTTTTGTTGCTGGTTCTTTTGAGACCACTTTCACAACAATGTTTTTCTGGAAATGGATTTTGAGTCAGCTTTTTCCTGTGTATAACGCTTCGGTCAGTTTTGTTTGTCCCCTCCCACTCCCACCCACCTCCAACCCACTGTTCAATAATTGTACTGTTGTAATAAAAGCATTCCCTCTTCTCCCTCCACCTCAAACATGTGGTTTAAGAACATAAAAACATAAGAGAAGCCAATGTTGGATCAGGCCAATGGTCCATCCAGTCCAACACTGTCACACAGTGGCCAAAAATACCAGGTGCCCTCAGGAAGTCCAGCAGTGGGGCTAGGACACTAGAAGCTCTCCCACTTTTGCCCCCCCCCCAAAGCACCAAGAATACAGAGCATCACTTGCCCCAGAGTTCATATCTATACCTTGTGGCCAATGTTCTTTCTAAGCTGTGGAGTCCTGAAAGAAAAAATCCTACTTTGTGAGCTACCAGCATTAAAGTTGTGAGCAGGTGATCTGGCTACTGCATCAATTAGTTTGCTCTGGAGCTATCCCTCCTGAGCTAAGACAAAAATGTGTGAGCCGGATGCAGGGCCAGATTTAGATGAAGAGAGGCCCTAGGCTACTCCACTTGTGAGGCCCCTCCCAATCCCCCACCCTCACAACTGGAAGAAAATGGAAGAGTGTTATAAACAAAACTGAGTGAAGCCAAGGATGATGATGGGTATTTAAAATTCTGCAATTCACAATTTCTCCTCTAAAGGACATAAGATGTTATTGTTAAATACCATAGTGAGTGAAAAAAATGCATAAATGCATAAATGTTAAAATTAACACTGAAAACCTTTTGCAATAACTGAACTTTGTAAACCTTTTGTGGAATAAGCATTAATTTTTAGGAAAATGAAGTTGTAATGTTATTCTTAAAAAAACACCTTGAGTTTACAAATTATAT
>NW_015163607.1:1702204-1715021 GCF_001447785.1 Gekko japonicus
TTTGGTGTAGTGGTTAAGTGCGTGGACTCTAATCTGGGAGAACCGGGTTTGATTCCCCACTCCTCCACTTGCACCTGGCTGGATGGCCTCAGGCAAGCCGTAGCTCAGATAAGAGCTGTCCTTGAAAAAGAGCAGTTTCTGTCAGAGCTCTCTCATCCCCACCTACCTCACAGGGTGTCTGTTGTGGGGAGGGGAAGGGAAAGGAGTTTGTAAGCCACTCTGAGACACTTTGGGGTAGTGAAGGGCGGGGTATAAATCTTCTTCTTCTTCTTTTTCAATACTAGCCATTTAAAAGAGCCAACTGCCCAAAAATGTTACATAAAATAAATATGTAAAACTTTAATTAGATTCTGCAATGGCTTTAGAACAATTAATCTACTACTAATGTATGAAGCAGTATTGTTTGGATTTATTGGCATGACAATTGACACCATCAATATTTCTTTTCATATCAAAGAAGTTCTGAGAAAGGGGTTGCAGGTGCATGCTGCAGGCACCAACAGGGCTCTGTGAAGTGTGAAAGATAGACTTCCCTGCCTGGGAAGGGTGAGGCCAGTGCCAGTCACATGTGCTTGCTCTGTTCAAGCCGAGGAGGAGGCAAGGAATGGAAGGGACTTGGGAGAGCTTGCACTCTCCCACTGATTAAAGTGCAGCACATACCACTACTGACCTGGCTCTTGAGTTGGGGAAGGCTGTGCAGCTGGTTGTTGATTCTGGGCTGCTGGCTCTGGAGTCCAGGAGTCTGAATAGTTTAGGGTTGTCAAGTGGATTTACCCCTCGCAGCGGGGGAGCCTCACTGCGGTCCAGGAGTTGTTGCTGGACGCGCGCCGGAAGTGACATGTGACGCCATATGGTTTTCCCTCCGACAAGCTCGGCCACGCCCCCAACGTCAGCAACGTGGCTGCGTCATCTCTGGTGACGCAGCTTCGAGGGCGGGGTTCCCCCCGGGGCCCAATTCCGCCGCGGTGGAAATTGGGCCTCCAAAGCAGGGGATTCCCCGCCCCCCAGGCCCATTTGACAACCCTAGAATAGTGGCACCAGGGCATTTGGCAACCCTAGAATAGTGGCACCAGGGCTTGTCAGTCTCATCAGGGCTAGCCTTAAGGCAATTGGAGCAATTTGGCCAAATTGGGCCCCATGGCAATCTAGATGGATTTTATTTATATCTCTAAGATTCTTCAGACTTTGGCTGTGATCTGGGGCCCCACAAAAAAATTTCCAGCTGGGCACCAGAGTTTCAAATTGGCCCCCACTGGCTGGTCCTGAGTCTTATAGCTGCTGGGCCCGAGTTGCCATGTCCTTGCATGAAGTCTTGGGTATGCAATTTTGGGAGAGGGGAGACTGCCTGCTTGTGGGGGCAGGACTGTGGAGGCCCCTAGATTTATAGGCCCTAGGCTTCAGCCTACTTAGCCTATACATAAATCTGGCACTGGCCGGAGGGTAAAAAATTGTGAGCTAGCTCACACTAACTTAGCTTAGATGGAACACTGTTTGAGTCTAATAGACACTGATGGACTTCTGCTCCAACCTCCATATGTTTATCCAATTGAAGCCATCCACCCTTGTAGCCACCACCACCTCCTGTGGCAGTGAATTCCATGTGTTAATTACTCTTTGGGTGAAGAAGTACTTCCTTTTATCTGTTCTAACCCGACTGCTCAGCAATTTCATTTAGTGCCCACAAGTTCTTTTATTTCTCTTTCTTGTTTTTTAAATGGCAGTAAATTATTGATATACCACTGGAGCATTGTAACAATAAGCTTAGCAGGTTCTCTGAATTCCTAGCTTTCACTTAAAATATAAAAGCAAGTCTCTATCTCCGTGTCTTGTTGAGATATAAGGAAAAAGAGCACCCTCCCTTGAAAATCCTCATTATTGAAGGCACATGTGGAAGAAAATAAAGTGATCCTACAACTGTGAAAACACAGAGGAAGGGCACATGTGTGAAAGACCCATCCCCAAACTGATTCCACTGATTCCAACGCCCAAGAAAAGCAAGAGTAAGTCCAGTGTGCAGAAAATCCCAAAGTTTTCAATGAATCACCTGCTGTGCTGTCAATTTTGTTTTTGCATGACTTTCCTACCTATTCCTTGTGATTCATTGTGTCAGATCTGTAATGTATGTGAGCAAGATGCAGGTCATTCTGGTGTATTCTACTGAAAACATGAAAGCAGGACCAGTCTTTGGGAGTGCACAACAAATGAAGTACACAAAACATACTGATTCTCATGGTAAAGACTCATACATTGAACTGTTCTCACCCCTCTATTGCTACCCAAATAGGGGGTCTCCTAATTAATTGGGGAAAATTAGCTTAAAGGGGACAAACAAGAGGGGGGTAACTGAGGATATTAACAAGGAAGGACAAACAAGAGGGGGGTAACTGAGGATCTTAACTGAGGATATTAACAAGGATTTTTTCCCTTAGAAAACTCTCATATAAACCAGGCAGATTTTATTAAAAGAGAAATAAAAGAGCCAAACTTACACACAAAGCACATGGGGAACACACAAGCTAACCAAAGAGGAAAATAAAAGGGAAGGCAATAGTTACCAATCTTGGAGACTGAGGTCTGCTGTGGCAGTGAATGACCAGCATTTCATGGAGAAAAGCAAGACGCCCACATGCAAGTGGGGGTGTGAGGTATAGCACCCAGAACACACACACAGACAGCCTGCTGACTTGGTGCACTTGATATAGAAAAAATGTTGCCTAGGGCTCTGCAGACGTGATCCCCCCAAAACAATAGCTTGAATGTTTTTTTGGAGATGCACAAAGGTTTGAGAGAGGCTTTAATGTGTTTTCCTGAGGTGCAGGCTGTGGAAGGTCAGTCGTTCAGCAGTTCGAGACCCGGGTGCCGCAAGACGGAGTGAGCTCCCGTCTCTAGTTCCAGCTCCTGCCAACCTAGCAGTTCGAAAGCAAGAAATTGCAAGTAGATGAATAGGTACCACTTCAGTAGGAAGGTAACACCATTCCGTGCGCCTTGGTGTTTAGTCATGCCGGCCACATGACCACGGAAACGTCTTCGGACAGCGCTGGCTCTTCGGCTTTGAAACGGAGATGAGCACCACAACCCTAGAGTCAGATTCGACTGGCTTTCGAGCAAGGGAACCTTTACCTTTACTTTTAATAAAGGTGCAAATGTCCTTTGATGACCCAAGGATTTCAGGATGGGAAAACTATCAGGTATGTAAGTGTTGCTAATTCATGGCAAATGGGTCAGGGGAAGTGAGGGTGGTCATGTGATAAGATTAGATCAAGGTAAGGTGGTAGATTCCTTGGATGCATGTCCTGAAGTATGCATCTCCTTAGGGTGGGGATGAAAGTCATTAGCTGGTCAGCCTCTATGATTTCAGCTTCCAAAAAAAGAAATATGTTCCCAGGCTTGTTTCTGACTTGACTGGCATCAATTTTGTGTGTCACTTTGGGCCAGACAGTGTTTCATATTTATGATTTTTGGAGGTGATACTGATGTGAAGGGCATTTATCTTAAACTACTCCTTCTGCAGGAGGAGAGATCTGACTGATAACACTATGGCTTTGAGCTGCCTTTGCCTCTGTTTCCCTGACAGGCAGCACCAAGGATTTTGGCAAGCAGTCTGCAAGACTGGACTCCCAGGTCAATTAGGGACAGACCGTAAAGGCTTGCTCCACCCCCATAGTAACCAGTGTTCCCTCTAAGCTGAGTTAGTGTGAGCTAGCTCACCATTTTTTAGCCTCGAGCTGCCTTTGCCTCTGTTTCCCTGACAAACAGCACCAAGGATTTTGGCAAGCAATCTGCAAGACTAGACTCCCAGGCCAATTAGGGACAGACCATAAAGGCTTGCTCCACCCCCATAGTAACACTTGATGTTCTCAGCTTACCCACCTACCTGAGCCAGTTTGGTGCAGTAGTTAAGTGTGCGGACTCTAATCTGGGAGAACCAGGTTTGATTCCCCACTCCTCCACTTACAGCTGCTGGTGTGACCTTGTATCAGTCACAAGTTCTCTTAGAGCTGTTCTCTCAAGAGCAGTCCTCAAAAGAGCTCTCTCAGCCCCACATACCTCACAAGGTGTCTGTTGTGGGGTTGGGAAAAGAGATCCCAAACCACTCTGAGACTGAGTGAAGGGCGACGTATAAATCCAATCTCTTCCTCTTCTTCTTCTTTTATCTATTCCTATATCTGACAAGGTTGGAGTAGCCAGTCACTTTGGGGACAAGCAGGGATTTGGGCAGGTCTTTCAGATTGAACAGGAAAGAGCTCTTTTCTGCCAGCTTCATTTTGTCACTTTTCAGGACAGTGTAAAGTTAGGAATAGTTTGGCATAGACCATGAGGCATCCTTTGGTGAGTGAAAGGTTTCCCAAACTCATGGTTTAACAGTCAGAGAAGTTGGGAAGGCACCACCTTAGGGCAGAGGCTTCACCATTTGAACCCTAGTGATTGCCAGCATGGGAGAAGTGTGGTGGAGTTATATTTGCTGTTGGCATACTAAATGTATGCAGGCTAGGATAAGCTAAGACCACCTTGCAGTTGTAATAAGGGTGAGTTTCCCCTTAACACTGGCATGTCTTTTGGACAGAATTAAGAACTAAAATGTTAAGGAACTCAGAATAGAAAGGCCCAATAGTTCTGTATCTAAAATGGAAGCATAAATATTATCAAACATACATGTATTTGATACAAATTCAATTTAAAAAATATAGGCCCAAGTACTAGCCTCAATTTGGAATAAAATCATACATTAATCCCAAAGATAGACCATTATTGACCCTAACCAAACGCATTTTGGCCAGTTGGCCTTCTTCAGTGGTCAAACAATGTTGTTACAGAATAGCTCCAGACATTGCAATAATACAGGCGTTTATTAAACTTAGACCAAGGTGAAATTGTTCTGGAGAAGAAAGGGAAAAAACATAATAATTATTAATTATTAAAATTAGTATGTTATTATGAATAATATGCCACAAAGATGACTGTATTATTGTAATATCTGAAGCCATTCTGTAACAATATTGTTTGACCACTGTAGAAGGCCAATTAGCCGAATCGTGTTTGGTCAGGGTCAATAATTCTCTATCTTTGGGATTAATGTATGGTTTTATTCTGAACTAAGGCTATTACTTGGGCCTATATTTTTAATTGAATTTGTAATAAATACATGTATATTTTCATAGATTTGATAATATTTATGTTCAGTTTTAGACATAACTATTGGGCCCATATATTCTGACTTCCTTAACCTTTTGGTTCTTAATTCTATTCATTTTATCTTTTGATGCCTTTTGGACAGCCCAGCTCAGTGATTATTTAAAAATTTAAAGTTGAACCCATTTGTTGATGCAGTGGTTTAAATTAGTAGATAGGGTGGTGCAGTACTTTGCTTTAAAAAAAAATAGGTGCCAGTGCCAGTTTGCAACCTTGGGTACCCTATTAGGGTGGCAAAGCAGTACAGAAATGTTTTAAATAAACAAACAAACAATATCTAAGGGATTAAAAGATTAAAACAGCTCTTAATGAAAAGATTAAAACAGTTCTGCTCTCAACCTTTTTCATTAATGCTTCAGGCCTGGCTATGGGGCTAAGACAGCACTGGTAGCCTTGACTGACATTCATTAACATCTAGATAAAGGTGTGCTGGTGCTGTTGATCCTTTTGGATCTATCAGCTGCCTTTGATACAGTTGACCATTTGGTCCTGATCAACCACCTTACCAACGCCCTTGGATGGTTCTCCTCATTCCTCCAATCATGATCTCAGAGTGTTGCTATTGGGGAGGAGAAGTTTGATCCTCTCTCCAATGTGTGTGTATAAATATATATATATTCTCCTGCCTAGAGCGTCAGGAGTTTCGGAGTTCAGTGCCTTCAATATGCTGATAACACGCAGCTCTTTCTCCTGCTTGATTAGCAGCAGGCAGCCAGGCTTTTGGCACTGTCCCAGTGCCTAGAAGTGAAGCTGGTTAAATTTGAATCAGTTTAAGATAGAGGTCATGTGACATGAAAGACTGAGACAACCAGTTGGAGGGTCACTTTTGAGACTCAGTGGTATCCAGCTGATAGCTCTGTAGAAAGCCTTGGAGTGTGGTTGGACTCTGCAGTATCATTGGATAAGCAAGTGCCCATGATAGTGTGGTTGGCATTTTTTCACCTTTGCCAGCTCGTCAGCTGTCTCCTTATTTGTCTGGGTCAGACCTTGCACGTTGATCCATGCAACAGTCACCTCCAGACTGGACTACATAGGACTATTCTTGAAAATGCAAGTGGTTCAGAATGTGGCTGCCAGGCTGCTGAACAAGACATCATTGTCAGCTCATATTAACCCAATTTTGTGGCAGCTGCACTGGCTACCAATTAGTTTCTGGATCCAATTCAAGGTGTAAGCATTAATTTTAAAGTCCTTTATGGTCTAGGACCTTCATACCTGGGTCCACCTCTCCCATTATAACCTCCCATGCCCCCTTCAGTCATTCTCTCAGGGTCTCTGGCAGGATGTTTTGAATAGTTGTTACCAGGGGAAGGGATTTTTCAGTTATGCTCTCTCTGTCGACACTCGTGTCCTGTGGGACTTCCTTAGTTTCTGCAGAGCTTTCAAGCCTGTAACCTGATATTTTGGGCTGGTTTGATAGTGGTATGGTGCTGAGTCATATATCTTGATATTCTACATGTATCATTTGATTTTGTTGGTTTTTAACTTATTTATTATGATGTTGTTTAAGTGTTGTAAGTTACCATGTGTCCCTCTAGGTGAATGGCAACTAAAAATCTAGCAAATGAATAATATTTTTTATATTTTTATCTCAAAAAACATTCTTCTATAAATACACTTATTTACATTGTTGAAGTCCATGCAACGTTATGGTGTAAATGATTCATATTCCATTTTTATTGAGATGAGCAGACAATAAACTATGTGTCATGGGTAGAGATGTGAAGGCCCGGAAAAAACCTGGAAAAATTCGGGGGGAAAACATTTTCTTCCCCGTTTTTTTTCCTGAAGTCTTTTTTGGTTTTTTTCCGAAAAATTGAAAAAAGAAAAGAAAAGAAAAGAAATTGATTATGGAACGTTTTATTTTAACATGATGGATAAAATATTTTAAGACAAGGTGTTCAAATATTTTCCAAATCATTTCTAAAATATATATATATGGTATCAGATTGATCTAATTTCTGTCCACTGAGGACAAGCAAGTCCTAGGTTACAAACTGAACTCTCCAATGCAAGAACAAAATGCATTTCTTCCTTTAGGAGGTGCTATTGTCAGAAGAAAATAAAAAGGTTTCAGTTTTGTTTTTGCATGTGGGTGGGTATTCTGTTTGTAATAATTGTTTGGATACACTATATTTTTAATATGCTAGTTGTGATAATTTCATGCCAAGTAAAAATGCCAATAGTCATATTTTATGTTCCTAAAGTAACAGAATGACTTTCAATCTAGAAAAGACAAAATAAATGCTAATGTAGCATTTTTTTCAATTTTTCTGAAAATTTCCATTTTTTTCTGAAAAAAACTGGTGGGGGGGACGGGTTTTTCCCGAGCTTCAAAATTTCTGGAAATTTTACATCTCTAGTCATGGGTCTGCCTGCCAACACCCCCTTGGATGAGGAAGACATGGAGGAAGCTGGCCCCAGCCCTCAGATGCTGCAGAAAGACCCACCAGACAAAGTAGAGACTCCATCAGGTGCAGAGGGAGAGTATCAGACTAAAGTCAGCCTGCCACACATTCAGTCCTGTAGCCTGGGATCCGAAGCTGAAGCAGAAGCCCCACAGACTGAACCCAGACAACATGTTCTAACACAACTCAGTAAGACAAGCAAACTATAAGTCATTATGATTTCTGGCTGCAACCAAACTGCCACCCCCATCTCTTACTCTAACCAACTCCATCAGTCTTCTGCCTGCAGACCTCACCTCAGGCAGGGCTGCCAAGAACTGCCATAGCTCCCCAGCCAAAGATTCCTTCTGGAGTGTCCAACAAACTATCCAGACCCAACCCACGTAATCATACAAAAAGAAACAAATCTCATGACTCACCTGGAATCTGACAGGAAAGGCAGAAGGAGGTCTGACAAAGAAGGTGGCAAGGCAAGCTGGCAGAGAAGGCAGCCGGCACCTGATAGACACTGATGTGCTCAATGCATCATCAGCCTTCACTACCCAAAGGTGTCTCAGAGCGGCTTATAAACTCCTTTTCCCCTTCTCCTCCCCACAACAGACACCCTGTGAGGTAGATGGGGCTGAGAGAGCTCTGACAGAAACTGCTCTTTTTCAAGAACAGCTTTTATCAAAACTACGGCTTGCCCAAGATCATCCAGCCAGGTGCAAGTGGAGGAGTGGGGAATCAAAACCGGTTCTCCCAGATTAGAGTCTATGTTCCTAACCACTACACCTACGGACTCCTATGTCAGTGAGTTGGTGGGTCAGAAGATCATAGCTGACCATATTGAACACTGATGTAAGATCAAGCAATAGCAGCAGTGATGACCTGCCTTGATCCAACTCTTTGCGGAGATCATCTGTGAGGACCGACCAAGGCCATCTCCATCTCATGGCCAGGGCAGAAGTTGGACTGGAATGGGTCCAGTGCCAATGTGTCATCCAGGAAATTCTGGAGCTGTTCTGCCCACCGCTCTCTCAGTTACCTTACCCAGAAAGAAAAGATTCAAGACTGGACGATACGCTGTACCAATACATACCAGCACAGAAAAAGCCCACAAAACACTCTAACCACAAAAGACCACTGGATTTATGAAAGAAGGAGGCCTAGGCTGCATTAACTGAGAAAGAATTGGAGCTTCTTTCCCAGGTCACAGGTGTTTACTACGGATGAGTTAGGTTTCTTTTATATTTATGTGTTAAAGGGATTCATATTCAATATATTCCAGCATTCTTAATAATATTTGAAGGATCCATTTTTTAGTTTGCACATCATACCCAGTATAGGAGCACCTATATTGCCCAGCCTTCATTCTATAGCAAGCTGACTTGGGGACACAATACAGTACATTAAACCCCAAATCATTTCCCACATCATGTAGTTTTGCTCGTGTCAACTTACAATCTGAGTCAATCCCATAGTACCTACCACATTCAAAGGAAATGTACAAAAGCATGCTGAGTTTCTGAGCTAGAACAATCATTGAGCATTCTCAGTGGCAAACTTAAATATTCAGATTCATCAGTGTTACTAAGTGGCCTGTTGCAAAGAAATTATGTAATGAGCTTTTAAAATCCCTGGTTGTTCAGTACTTCTGAATGGACTGGAACTGTGAAAGACGACAAACAAATGAAAAGGCATCAGTGGGTGGTTGATTTCTTGCTGAGTCAGGTGCCCAATGATGAGCCACTTAGTATAGTTTCCACATGCAGAAGCTCTAACATATTTATTGTTAAAGAGATTCATTAAACATTTAGCAACAAGGAGAGAGAATATCATGAGTATCATAACAATATTTAAGAGTGTAAGAATTGCAGGATCAAACCAGTGCTGAAGGACAGAGAAAGGAAAAGGACAAAAGAAATCTAGCCTCAATCACCTGAATGCCTATAATAGACATTACTTAGATTGAATGTTTTATTTAAAGCAAAGGTGAGGACACTTAATAAAATAAATGTCATCATCACTACAGGACTTCAGTTTGCTTTAGCCTTGCCTTTTTCTTCATCAGCTGTGATGTATTGTTTATGCCTTTCAAAAGGTCTAGACTTTTGGTCACAGTATTGCTGAACTCACACTCCATCACTTCTTTTGACTTGTTCCTTTAGGATTAAATGCCCTTCTATTGTTTAAGAACATAAGAATAGCCTTGCTGGATAAGACCAGTGGTCCATCTAGTCCAGAATCCTGTCTCACACAGTGATCAACCAGTTCCTCTGGAGGTCCAACAATGGGGCATAGAGGCCAAGGCCTTCCCTTGATGTTGCCTCCTGGCACTTGAATTCAGAGGTTTGTGGAAATGTATTTTTTAGTTGCAGTGAAGTCCAGGATAATGCTTATTGTACTAATCCTAATAGCAAGTCCCATGTTCCACAACCAGTTCCAATGATGATCACCTTTTTCTGGTTAAAATAAATTGAATACAGGTGTTTTGTGGAAAAATCAAACCTCAGAGATTTTTTTCCACTTTCTTCTAACTTCTGTTGGTTGGGTCATGGGGATGGATACCTCCATGCAAAACTACTGAAGGTTCTTCTGAACTAATAATCAAAGGTTCCTGTTTGCCAGTAAGTCTGTAGCCAGTACTAATGAACTGGTCTCTTGATTTTCTTTGGATTCAATAAATATCTATCTGTCACACGAATCAGTCGACCCCTCCTGACTGTTGGAAGAACAGGAGCTGGGTAGGTGTCCCGCCACCTTGAAGTAAGCCCCTGGGAACAGCAAGGGCTGCAGACACCTGAGTGAGGGAGGAGGTTATGCCACTACCGTCACCCGCACTCCTTCTGGCCAGGCAGTCTTCTGTCTCTCTGGGCGTGACTCTCTCCTGATGCCAGGTCATCCTCCTCGGCCCTTTCAGCTGTTCCTGCTTTTTATTCTCTCCCCGTGCCACCCGGTTTCCCTTGTGCTTCTCCCTCCAACCTCTTCCTGTGACCCTGCCCCCCTTCTTAGCTGTAGACGCTCAGCCCCAGGTGTGGTCCCAGTTCCGGTTTCCTCCCTTGGAGTGGGGCCAGGTTCCTGCAGGTGGTGGCATCTGGACCACAGGGCCATCAGCCATGTGTGCGCCCTTGCATCGGGCCATTGGCCTGGTGCAGCCCCCTCTCTTCTAGCCAGGACTCCCTTGTGTGCTCCGCCAGGCTCAACCACAGCGGAGCATGAGTGGCGAGGTGATGGCGCTTTGGTGGGGGTGGGTCAGCTCTGCAATGTTCTCACAGCTCCACAGCTCCCAGATGGGCATCTCAGGGCTCGGGGCTGGGGTCGTGGGCAGTGGCGAGGTCCCGGTCAACGGTGGGGTGGTCAGGGAGGGCCCGTCGCTGGGACACTATCATGGTCCAATTGTGAGCTAACTGAGGTCTTGACTACCAGTCTTGGATTAATGGTACAGTCTCTCCAGACACCAGCCCAAAATAGTGGGCCACCATGTATCGTTGGTGAATTGCTTGGTTTACTTTAAAGTGGGTTGTTGCCTGTAAGAACCTTATGCAGCATCTATAAGGCTATGGGGTATAACTGTAAGCTGAACTGTATAATAAGTGTACCAGGGATTGCACAGTGCAGTAGGCCGATGATGGTGCCAAGCTCCCAGACTTTAGACACATGTTCAGCTGAGGGAAGCCTTGCCCTGAAGCAGTGTGCCAGCCAGACATGGACCTGTGGACATACCCAATGCCTTTCACCCCTGCATCCCCGCAGGAGGCAAATCAACCTCCCTGACACCAGAAGCATGCAGCAGCCAGCAGCAGTTCCCTATGAAGAAGCCATGATTTACAACAGAAGCCTGAGTGTTCCTGCAAGGACTCCACCCCCCCCACACACACACACCTTTTCAGATGCTGCATATACTTTCCATTGTAAAACAAAAGGATTTACGACATGAGTGGATTAAGAAGCTATCACAGCCATCCACCACCCATTCTGATAACACAGCTGCAGATCGTTGGGCCATTATGACTAACAACTATCCATGAAGCCAGAACATTACTTGTCTTTTCATTCCTTTGACTTTCTAAAGGTGTCACCATTAGTCGAATGTCTTTGCAATTGCCCAACCATTAATCCTATTCTTCCTGTCATCTCCTGACCATTAGTAACTGGATTTGTCTAGAATTTCTGGGGACTATGTGACTTGATAGCACACACACCAAGTCACTTCTAGGGTATATAAGAAGAGCCTCTGCCCACTGCTCGCTCTCTCTTTCCTACCTACCTGACTCCACCATACTTTGCTGACTCCATTCCTAGTGCTGTCTGGAGTCTACCACGTGTGCTGCTGGTCAAGACATGACCCTTTCACTAGTATTTTCCCTATTTTTCCTGCAGGATCACCTAGTCGCATTGAACAGGTAAAGTATCACCCCAATCAATGATACCTTCCTGGTAATGCAGCAGTCGCTGTACTTTTCTCTCTCATTTCTTAGTTCTGTACCATTTGAATGTGTGATTGTTTTATTTTTATATTATGTGTGTGAGAGAGAATTATTAGTGAAAGAAATTGTTCTATTTAAGATCTAGCCTCTGCTTCTATTTCTGGGGATCTGGCTAAATTGGAATCTGGTATACACAGGTTATTGCTCCCATTATTTAAGCCATTGCCATTTAATACTCAGATTCCCCATCTAATTAATAAAATAAGGCAATTTGTCGCAGCAGAACAAAGTTCGAGTCCAGTGGCACCTTTAAGACCAACAATTTTATTTTTTTAAGTACCCGAGGGTACACTTTTACTATTTTTTAATTATATACTACAGGCATACATACAAACACCATATAACTACCCCCAACAACATATAACATATAACAAGAGACTTTTATCACTCCTTCTGCTTATTAAATTTCTAAATTCATTATCTATTTTACTAAGTTTATCTTTTCTGCATTCTCAAATTACTACATTTATCCATCAGTTGCGTTTACATTGTACCAATCATAGAATCTCTTCCAAGTTTTTTGAAAGGTCCATTCTGTGCCGGCTCTCATCTCAAGTGTCAGTTTGTCGTTCTCCACCGTTTCAAATAACTTGTTCACATTATTTGTTTCCATTATTTTCCAATATTTGGCATATACTATCCTTGCAGCTGTCAACATATGAGCTATCAAATACCTATCTGCTTTATCAAAGTCTTTCGGAAATATATTCAATAACAGTATCTCTGGAGTAAATGGGATATTAATTCTTG
>NW_015163607.1:1720894-1735743 GCF_001447785.1 Gekko japonicus
GTCTTCATCTTTTTCCTCTGGAATGTTCTGGAATCTTAACACATATGCCGCTTTTTCCACCTGCAATCGTATTAGCTCTTGTTCATATTCCCGTTGTTTGTCTTCCGTCCTTCTTGTGTCCTCTTCCACCGCTTTAATCCTCTTCTCTGTCTTCTCATTGTTTTTCTTCAGCTCTGCTATGTCCATATAATTTTCAGCCACCTGTTTTTGAATGGCTTGCATACTATTTGTAAATTGCTCAGCTATTTGTGTTATTTGTCTTAAAGTTTGATCCATCTGAGCTTTAATTGGATCCACTACTTCCACAACCATGCTTTGCATTTTTTTTTGCACAGGTGCTGCTAATTTACTAACAGTCACCCCCCCTGTCCCTGGTGAAGACTGTGTAGTCTTAGCAGTGTGAACATTTTTAACAGTTGACATTTTGCTGATTTTTCTCTGAGCTTTATACAAAATCCAAACACTTTTACTGTTATCTCTTTTATTTGTTGTTCTATTTCCATCTGGCTCTCTTCCCAGACTCTATTATCTCAGTGTTATGGTTTAAGCCCAGTTCTGGTTCACTGCTCAGTGCTGAAAAGTCACCAGTGTCCCTTGGCGACACACCTGGACTTTTGTTATTATTTGCTCAAGATTACCGTCTTTCCCAGCTGTTCCGTACACAGCCTCGCTTCGATGGGGGGGGGGAGTAGGCCCAGATGGGATAACAGCAGAGGTGTATCAAAAATTAGAAGAGGAATTAACTCCACTATATAAAGGCACGTTACACAATATTGTGAAGATGGCGACTATCCCACAATCATGGAATCAGGCCTTAATAACGCTAATCCTTAAGCCAAATACAGAAGGGTGTGAAATTAAAAATTATAGGCCAATTTCGTTACTAAATGTTGACTACAAGATCTACGCTGCAATATTAGCATATAGATTCAAAAAAGTAATGTCCCAAATTATACATCAAGACCAATCAGGCTTTCTCCCAAAAAGGCAAATCAAAAGAAACATAAGAACTATAATTGACATTATTGAATACTATGAATATCAACCAGGTAAAAAACTGGCGTTAATGTTTCTCGACGCGGAGAAAGTCTTTGACAATGTAAATTGGGATTTTATGAAACAGAAATTAAACATGTGGGACTGTGGAAATAACTCTTTTTTGTGTGCCAAAATATACTTTATTCTTCTTGCATGGAGGGAAGAATGCACACACTTCTCAGAGACATTGTCTACTGTCATTTTTTCTTACAGGTCAAATTTCTCAGAGTAAAAATAATCAGAGGAAGAGTTTTCAATGACAAGCAAATATTGAAAATAAAGGAAAGGTGGAGTGGTGTTTGTAGACATATGAGAACATTTGACATTTTACTTATAGCATGACTGGAACATCCAGGGGTACAGAAGTAAGTATTATAGAAGAATTAGTAAAATGCTTATTGTTGGGATAGGGTGAAGTACGTGGAAAGACTTTGTAGTGTAATCAGAGATACAGGGCTTTTTACTACTACTACTACTACTACTACTATTATTATTATTATTTTTATTATTATTATTATTATTATTATTATTATTATTATTATTATTATTATTATTATTTTGAAAAAGAGTTGCTGGAACTCTCAAGAAGAAAATGAAGTTTTTAATCTATATACTGAAAAGTCATGAACTT
Organism: Gekko japonicus; assembly: GCF_001447785.1. Taxonomy (NCBI): domain Eukaryota; kingdom Metazoa; phylum Chordata; class Lepidosauria; order Squamata; family Gekkonidae; genus Gekko; species Gekko japonicus. The sequence goes on from NW_015163607.1 coordinate 1,722,564, forward strand.
TTAAACCCTTTAAAAAAAGAATTTTGTTAGTTCCAAAACTCTGTTCCGGTGCATTCCCCCAGAAATGAACTCTACCACAAACATGTTCAGCTCAGGACTGTAGCTACAGTGGGGCATTTGGGGGCAGGCCCCCCAACTTACTTCGAAAGCTCTATGACTTTGCCGCCACCTCTCCTTACCTTCCCCCATAGCTGTGGGAGAGGCATCTGCGCTCCTTGTCAGGACCTGACCTGAGTCAGTCACATGTTCTGTTGGACGGACATCCCGTTGGCTCTGAAGGGGCTGGAGGAAGACCCCACTGAAGCTGGAGAGGCTCAGGTGGGGCAAGGGGCCAGCAAAGGGCAGCGCTCCTTCCCAGGCCAGCCATGCTCTGCCTTGGCTGGCTGAGGGCTCTCCAAGTGGGTGACCACATTGATGCACTCCTCCACCACCTTGCCCTCCTGCCTGCCTTCCCCATCCAGCCCCTGTAAAAGGGAGAGTGGGGGAGTGGCTGGCTGGGGGCTCTCCACGCGAGCGAGTGCACCAGCATTCTCCTCACTGCCCTGCCTTCCTGCCTGCAGAGTGAATCAGCTAGGGGAGCAGAGGGCCAGGCTGGGGAAGCCCCAGCTTTGATTAAATTAGGTGCCCCCCAAGAAATTCAAATGCCCCCAAACAAAAGAAATCCTGGCTATGGGCCTGGTTCAGCTTACCATGTTTGACAACGATGGTCACCTAAGAGCTGGACCTTGGATCTGTTCAGTTCATGGCCACTCAAGCTGAACAACTATCAAACAGCTTTTCAGCTGCCCAGTAGCTATGGTAGTGGAGTTTCATTTCCTTGTCTTGCAGGAGCTTTTGCATCTGTCAAGTAGGTAAAATTAATTCTTCCCCAGGGACATGGATGGTTGAATCAAGTAATTAAGTGATGCAGAAAGAGAACTATGCCTCCCATAAGGCTGTGTAAAAATGGGTGTGCATGAAATAACCTCAATAGCAAAAATAGAAGAAAACACCAAATGATAAGACGTTTTAAAAAGAAAGAAAAGGAGTGTTTATTTATAATCACTGTCTGACTAATTGATTTTCTCACTATTTATTTATATCACTGGGTGCTGAGGGATGTGCAATGAGACAAGTCTATGGGGGAAGGAGAAAAAAGAATTCCAACTAAGAATGCACATGCATGGCACACTACTGATTGCACTGCATTATAATGTTGGAGTACACAAAAAGTAACTAACATGCTTGAAGTGCTTACAAGCAGCCAAACAATCAACCAAAAAGTGGTTCCCTGTTTATGACCAGAGAACAGAATGAGACCTGACATGTTCTCAAGCAGAGCCCTTCAGAGGCACTTTAAACCATCCTACAAAGTCCCTGTCAGTTGTTGGGTTGGCAAATACATTTTCCTCTCATCTCTGTAACATGCAGTGATGTACTTGTCTCTATAGAAGTGAATGACAAATTGGGATGGGGTTTATTTATTTATTTGGAAATTGTGTATGCTGCTCTCCCAGGGCATTGCTTGAAGCAGCTCCCAAATAAAAACAAATGGAATAAAATCATTTAAAATGACCATAACATATTAATATTAGAAGAAGCTATAAAACCAAGCCATAAAACCAATATTAAGCAAACTGAAATGATAGTCATAAACAGACCTCAGGTTAGAAGTGGATCATAGAAAAACCATTAAAAAGATGGAAATCTTGAATTAAAAGCATGGATAACAAGAAATGTTTTGGCATGGCACATCAAGAAGAATGAAGTAAGCAAAACACGAGGCAGAGGCTAATCCAAAGGGGAGGTACCACTGCTGGGGAGGGAAACCTGTCTTTGGTCACATCCTGCCTCCCCTCTGTAGGGAATAGAGAACAGGGCTTGGAAGAGGTTCTCAGCTGGCAGGCTGGACATGCTCCTGGCCCCTGGTGACCTGAGAAACAAAGAGTATGTTTCCCTTTTGTGGAATGAAACCTTGACATTTTTGTTGTTAAGAAAAATCATTGTAGTGTTGGATGTTGTGCATGAGCAGAGAATATTTGGGAGGGAGGCACTCTTCCTCTGCTTTTTTAAACTCCAAGTTAACCCCTTGCCCACCCTGGTCCCCCCCCTTTATGGGGCTTCCAAATAGGTTTTTCCCACAGTGGGAAGCAGCTAGGGGTGAACAGTTTTGGAATGGAAAACAGCAGCTGAGGAACAGGTTAAGCATCTCTAAATTGTAGCCTCTTGCAGTTGCTTTTTAATTAAACAAAATCCATTGTGCTATCATCTATATATCTAATAGCGAAGGCGCTCCCCGCATGTGGATATCTAAATCCGCACATCGAGGGTACCTGGGGGGCAGGGAGATTTTCCTGCAGACTTGGGGGAGTCCCCAGGTGTGCAAAAAAATATAAAAAGTTGAAAAAATATAGGGGGGATATTTAAATCCCCCCAAAAGTAAAAGAGCCTTCCCTGCACATGCACATACACAGGGAATGCTCTGGGAACTCGGCGGTGGGCTGGTGGTTGGAAGTCACTCAGGCCTCACCACAGGAGCGGGAGAAAGGAGGAGGAGATCAGCAGCGGTGGAGGAGACTGCCGGAGCCAAGGGGTATGAGGAGATCAGCAGCGGAAGAGGAGGAGGAGGCCTCCGGAGCCGGGGGGAAGGGGAAGAAGGAAATCGGCAGGCCCAGCTGCTGGAAGCCACTCGGGTCTCACCGCCGGAGCTGGGGGTGGGAGAGGAGACTGGGGGAGGGGGTGGAGGAGATCGGTGAGGCTTGGCAACTGAAAGCCGCTTGGGCCTCGCCGCTGGAGCCTGTGGTGGGGGAGGAGACCGAGGAGGGGAGGTGGAGGAGATCGGAGCTGGGGGGGGTGGTAAACTTCCTCCCCCTCCTGCCTCTCTCCGTGGAGCTCTTCCCCCCCCCCGCGTGCAAGTATTACGGGTCCCCTTTCTTGTTATTCATATTATCATATAATGTGTAGTTTGCCTCTAGGTCTCTCAGGCAGTTCCTCCAACTCAAATTAAGCTTTAAAAGACAATATGCCTTCTGTCAGGTTTGAATTAGAGTTTCATTTCTTTAATATGAGAAATATTTAGCTGTTTTTTGAAAAGTTTTCTATTTGATGACCTTTTTCTCTCTTCCCTAAGGAACTGGCACATCCTCACTCCGGTTTTTTTTATTATTATTATTAAATAAGAATTTCACCAAAGGTATATGAATACAATCAGATTCTTCATTCATTCAAAGGGATAGAAGAATCATCATTCTCTTATTATAATGAAGAGCCTCCTTTTGTCTCTTGTGTCTGATAATAAAGTGTCTCTTGAAAAGTCAGTATCAGAAAAGTAAGCCCATGGGGAATCACAGGGGCATGTTTTGACTGAACTTCACACTCCTTTTTCACACAGAATCTTTTAAAACTGTGAGTGACTTTTGCTAATTCAACTATTTTGGGCTAAATACTAGAACTTCAAAAATAAGCTTAGCAAGGATCATTTTTTGAAAGAAAAACAGTTCTGCTTATTTCACTTAAATTTATTCTTGCATAATTGGTAGTGGTAAGAAACCAGAAGAATTGGGCATGGAAGATAAAAATGCTTATATTTGATGTCTCAGTCAAAGTTAAACTACTATATACCTTCTTGGAACAAAAAAAAAATCTTTATTCTGATAAATTGAGACTAAAGCAGCAATTGCTGCTTTAGGCATAAAATTGGATCAAGTATTTTCAAGGATAAACAACTTAAAAAGCAGGCTGCCAGGGTATAGAAGCATTTAACATGCTTGTGAAAGGACTTTCAATAGCACATAATGGCAAGTGTGACCACTGGTTTCGTTTCTCACAAAGCTTATTGAAGGTAAACAAGGTTTTGGAATGTAAGGCACAGATGCTGTAGAATAATTCCCAGGGGATCAGGGCGGATGGGGGGGGGAAGCAATTTTGATCATGGATCAAATTCTGCTCTCATTTGCATAAGCAATACTCCTATGGCAAGGAGTGACTTCCCTCCAGTGGATGGATAAATTAAAATACATTTATACTACAACTTTCACATACAGACTGTGTATTGCAATAGCTAAAGAGGAAAAAATATTCCACAAGATAGTCAAAGCACAAAATAACTTTCTTGCATACATATTTTAAAAGTTCTTTAATTTAGTTCATGCATAATTTTATGTCTTAAAAATTAAAAAATTACAATGTATCATTTGAACCTTCGTCATGACAAATGCATAGTGTATACGGGGACAGTGATTACTAGCTCTTCTGTCACTGGATATGAACTTAACAGAAGTTACCAGTGATAGATTTGATTTAAAATTCTTTAAAATGGCTCTGAAGATATTTTGTTTTCCCATCACAACTAGACTGCTATAAAATTGCAGCAGTAACTGGCATCCCTCATATTTTGACAGCAGGCTAATTCTGAAACAGATTCCTTGGAATTTTTACAAGAACATTCTTTCTGCTTGGTCAAGGCACATGAGCTCAGTGCTTGTGTTCCTGAATCAAGCAGACAGGGGAGGCTAAGCGGGAAATGGGAGTCATGCACATGGCTCTGCTTTCCATGTAAAAGCCTGCACATTGAGTGCCTGTATGCAAGTGGTAAGTTGGACAGAAAGAGAAAATGGGCCTCTGCTATCCACAGATCCTTCTGCGTGAGTGTGCCACTGCCCAAGTTTCTTATCTTAGTTAAGAATGTTGAATAAATCATTAAATGAAAATATTTCTTTAACAAAAGTATAAGTTGTAAAGTTGATAGGTTTGAAAAAGGTGATATTAGAAACCAGGTTAGAAAAATGTATATATTGAGGCCAACTTGTTCCTAACAAAAATACATGTACATATGGGGTAATTTCATATGCAAATACCAGATTTGTATGCACAGATGCAAGTGCATGTGTGTGCTTGCATTGTGTACAATCTCAATTCTGCCTTCTGTTTCTGAAAACTTGGCACTCCAAATGTAGAGCCTTTTTGAGCCATTCTTACTGGTGTGAGTATTACCTCCTCCCCCTACAACCTTTATAAAGCAAAACATTGAGGGTGTTTGCACATATTTGTTTAATGCTGGATTTAAAAATGTTGAATTTCATCCATTGTAAACTCCACACTCACTTCTGATCTGTTCAGAAATGCATTTCTGTCTGAACTGACTTTCCATTTATGGCTAGAAATGCTAGGGTGGGTAAGATTCAATAGAAACGCCTCAGCTGTGGGGGGCTTATTTGTAAAATGTCCTTGGTGTTCAAACTGAGTCATGACTAACATGGAACTTGCTTGCCATCACATACAAAGTAATTGTAGTGGTAAATGCGGAAGACCTTTGTACATTCAAGGAGGCAGGTGGTGAACCACCAATTTGCTTCTGTGTATTCCCTTTTCAACAGCACCATGCCACAAAGAGTTAATAATTCTAGCTCATTGTATCTCTATTTCACCTGATGCTGGAATGCTGTGGGAGGGGTTTCCTCTCACACGGGGGAAAGAAGAGAAGAAGCCCACTTGAGATGACAAGACAGACCCACTGCTGAGGACTGCATATGTGTGGGTATTCTTCTTGTTTTGTTATGGGATTGACCCACTGCTAAGGATCGTTTGCAGCGGCATCTTTGTTGTTATTCTTGAAATAATCTATCATTGGGTAGTAAATAAAGAACTGTTTTCTCTCATAAGCCTGTCCTTGCCTGTAGAAATCTGAAATGAACCATTTGCAAATATGGGCATTGCAGTAATATACACATGTAAAGTATCCTGTACCCCAATCAACACATCAGGTCACCAAACTGCCCCTTGATTTGGGAATTACAGAAAAGAAGATAGAGCTTGGAAGGCTTTGGTCCTAATATGATTCATGGACTAATGAAGCCATGCTCTAAGCTGTAAGTACTACTAGGCATGTAACTGACTATTGTTTTACAATAGTCATGATATCAAACAAAGAACAGAAAATAAAATGGTGTTGTATCAATTGCAACAAAGCAAAGATGGTACATTAGAGAACATGATGGATGGGGATTGAAACTTTACACCTGAATGAGCAGGATAACTGATAATGAGCTTTAGTGAGATGAGAGACTAAACAACAGACCCTCACTTAGGGGAAAAAAACCCCAAACTCTGAACATTGTATGTCAGCAATACACAAAGCCACAGAACAGATTATCCAGGAGTATAACAAAGATTAAATTAACATTAGGATCTTTAGAGTTCACAAACAACATCATAAAACCAAAGATAATGTATTTTAGTCTGCATATAAACAAGCAGTGTTAAAATACCCCTTTCTTAATCTGGAAGTAAAGATTTATTTTTTAAAGCTGTGTGGATTAAATATAAATAGAATCCATTTCCTTGGAATGGCAAAGTCTGCAATGCATATTGTATTGAAAATTAGAAAGTAATTGATTAACAATAGAGTAAGGATAAAAATGTAGAATTACCTTTGAGCAAGTAGAATCAATAGGCTTTAACAAGAAAGCTCTAATTTCACTTTATATCTTCATTCCCCTGTGATGTTGTCATAAACTTAATTTGTGCTTTTCTTTAATTCTTTTTAGTCATGTCAAAGGAATATAGTCCCATGGTATTCCCATGCCATGCAATGTTGTTGTCAATGAAATACTAAATACCCTATAATGTAAACAGCCATTGCCAGCGATATGGTGTAAAAGAGGATGTAATAGATTGTGCAGTATCTTAAAAAAAATATGATTTGTGTTGTTATCCTGTGATATGGAAAATAAAATATATATTTAAAAAAAAAAAATACTAAATACCTCTAGGCTTATTCTATTCTGTGATGAAGTGGTAGTATCAAGTCCTAGTCTAGGCAAGAAAAAAATCTCTGAGGGTCCTTGTATGAATTATTTCCTGCATGTATATTACTCTAGAACATTGTGGAATGTTGGCATAGTGTCAATAGTGTCTTTACACTACCAAGTTTACAGTATGCACTACAAATATTATTCCACTTTTTGTTGTTGCTGGGATTTCCCGAGTCAAACAAAACCCTAACCCTGTCCAGGGTTACACTAGTATTTCTACCTCTAGGATCATTCCTACCCTCTGCATTCAACTCTCACTTCAGACTTCAAAGCTACCTCTCATTAGCAATGGTCAAATCAACAAACTTGATTTATACACAAACTAAGCAAGCTACAACTTAGGCCTTCAGACTATGAGAGGTCTATACAAAAAGATTACCAATTACCCTTTGTTTTGGGTAATGTTGTGGGACCACTTAGTTTAAGCCTTCAGCATATCTTAATCTAGCCCTGACATTCACACCTCTTCCAAAGGAGCTATACATCCTATGATGCTTGATTGGTTGGTTGGTTTTGCGTCACAGTGCAGTAGGAAGTTTAAGCAGTTACTTTTTATGCATTTTGTGGAGCATTCTCACCTGTACAATTTCACCCTTAGACATGCACACCCTGGGGGGGGGGGGCTGTGTGGCATTATACCCTAAAATCATAGAATGTTAGAGTTGGAAGGGTCCACTAGTCCACCCCCTGCACTCTGCAGGAGCATAGCCGAAAGATAGCCCTATTGAGCTTTCTCCCCTCCCCAAATCAGATCGCTCCCAGGTTCCACCTGCATATATCCAGGAATTTCCCAACCCAGAGTTGGCAGCCGTACAAATAGCCTACCCATCCTCACAGACATGCTTATAATAAAGATCATGTCCTGAATACTTTCCCCCCTTATTTGACATTTCTGAAGACTCTACCTGCTGTGTGCTGTATTAGCATTGTCATCGGTGGCCTGAAATAAAAGTCAAAATGGTGTTTGGTTAAAAAAAGAAAAGACATGCACACCTGTATATACAACAAACTATGAAGAAAGAATTAATACAATGCTGATCATTGAGGAGCAGCCAAGAAAAAGGGTAAGAGTCAATGGCAATGGGAAGGAAAGTACAGGGAGGTAAACTCACTGGGACAGTCAGAAAAACTATGGCTCCGATCACACACAGAAGTTGCCATGGGACACTCACGGATGCTGTGTGGATTTAACAGCCGCGATCACACAAGCACATCTGGCAAGCGTCGCACACCCGTTGGCAAGCCGTCGCATCCCACCGAAGATCCTGACTTAAAAGCTACTGCAGAAACTCCAGTATTTCATGCTTGTGATGGGCCACAGACAGATGTCCTCCATCTGATCGCTCCAGCGCCGCATGAAGCGCGCCGGAAACGTGCGCCGACAAACTGCTACCCCCGATTCCTTGCCATCGCATCTGATCGCATTCGGCTGGGTCACAAGTGCGGTGCAGCGAAAAGCCATGCCTCCCCCCCCCCGCGTTCTCTGGCAAGTGTGAACAGGGCCTATGTTCAGTATCTCTTATGGAAAAGAGAGTCTAAACTACCCCTATAATCTATATATCTAATAGCCAAGTGGCCCCGTCTGTGCGGATATCTAAATTCGCGCTCCGGGGCCACTTGGGGGGCAGGGAGAGGTTTGTGCACATGTGGGGCAGTCCCAACGTGTGCACAAAAATGCTAAATGTTGGGAAAAATTTCGGGGGGGGTGTTTAAATCCCCCCGAAAGTGCCAGAGCATTCCGTCGCATGCGCACGGAATGCTCTGCGAAGGCCGCCACCGCCGCTTGCAAGGCGAGCGGCGAGCGGCAAGCAGGGGGGGAGGCAGAGCAGCGAGGGCTGAGCGGCACGCCGCTCGGCCCTCGGCTCGGAGCCGGGGAGCCGCGAGGTGGCCGAGCCCCTGCCGGGCCCTCCTCCTCCTGCCGCGCCGTCACCGCCTCCTCCCCCGGAAGAGAAGCCCGCCGCCTGCCCCGGCAGAGCTCACCCGGCCGGACTGCTTTGGAAGGTGTGCCGGGATTGGGGGGGAAGAGTAGCGAGGGCCGGGGGGGAGGGAGAGAGAGCAGTGCCAACTTCCCTACTTCTGCTGCTTCCTCCCCCCCGCGAGTATCGCGGGTCCCCCTCTTGTTTAGACTAATAGCAAATGACATTTTGCAGATATTATGTTTATACAGTTCCCTTAAAGAGTATTGTGATAGCCAATTTCAAGAAACACAAGTGGTTCAACGAATGGTGGAGGGAAGTGCCATCAAGTCACTGCTGACTCATGGTGATCCCATAGGGTTTTTAGGGCAACAGACATTCAGAGGTGGTTTGTCATTGCCTGCCTCTGCATAGCAACCCTGGACTTCCTTCATGGGTCTCCTGCACAAATACTGACCAGGGCTGACACTGCTTAGCTCCTGAGATCAGGCTAGACTGGGCCACCCAGGACATTTCTGTGGCTCTCCCTCCTTTCTGTGGATGATTTCTCCCTCCCAGGAGCAAAAACACAGTTTGCCCCCTCTTGCAGCACAGTATGGGAATTCCTAAAAACAGGGAAGTCTGATGCTGTGGAGCAACAGGGAACAAACTACGTTTTTGCACCTGGGACTGTGAAAAAGTCTGTGGAAATGAGGGAAAGCAGAGGAGGAATAAAAGTGCAGGCATGGGGAAACATGACACTGTGGAAAATGTGCAGGTCAGGGTGGTGATGTACTAGTCAATTGTAAAATTGACCCTTGTCTCAAACAATTGTCTCACTTTTCCTTTTCATATTTGAAGCAATCTTATACTGAATCAGACTATTCAAGCATCTGTCTTGATATTGTGGCTAGCAGTGGCTGTCCAGGGGCTCAGACAGAGAAAGGTCTTCCTAAATACCTGCTACCACATATTCTTCTTATAGGGAAGTGGGTGGTTGGACATGAGGCATTCTGCATGCAAATCATGTCCTGTACTACTGAGATACAACCTCCTCCCTTCTTTTTAAGGCCCATTTATCTGTATGAAATAATTAACTCTCCAAGTCTAGAGCTGTTAAAGTCATAAATTAGGAGATTTTCAAAGGTATGTTGCCACGTCAAAATAGCACAATGGCAAAGCACATATGTTTATGCAAACATAAGTTTGCATATTAAGGTCCCAGATTCAACCTCAGGCATCTCCAGTTAAAGACAGCGGGTGTTAGGTAAAAGGGCCCCCTGCCTGAGAGACCCTGGAAAGCTGCTGGTTGCCAGAGAGTAGACAGTACTAGGGATGGTCACAAACCAGGAAAATGCGATTCAGTTCATGATTCATAGAAGACTCCCAAAATAACCACGAACCATCACAAATTAAAAAGTCTTCATAAAAACCAAACTGGCATCAATTTTGTGTGTCACTTTGGGCCAGACAGTGTTTCATATTTATGATTTTTGGAGGTGATATTGATGTGAAGGGCATTTCTCTCTCTCTCTGTGCTTAAACTACTCCTTCTGCAGGAGGAGGGATCTGACTGCTAACACTATGGCTTTGAGCTGCCTTCCCTCTACTTCCCTAACAGGAAGCACCAAGGATTTTGGTGAGCAGTCTGCAAGATTGGACTCCCTGGCCAATTAGGGACAGAGCGTAAAGGCTTGCTCCTCCCCCATAGTAACACTTGATGTTCTCAGCTTACCCACCTACCTGAGACAGTTTGGTGCAGTGGTTAGGTGCATGGGAGAACCGTGTTTGATTCTCTACTCCTCCACTTGCAGCTGCTGGATGACCTTGGGCAAGCCATAGTTCTGGCACAGCTGTTCTTGAAAAAGAGCAGTTTCTGTCAGAGCTCTCTCAGCCCGGGTTTCCAGTTTATGGCGACACGCTGGCAGACGCACCTCCCGGACCTCCTAGGGGTGCGATCTGCGTGCTAGCGATTAGGAGGGAGGACAATTGTTTGTTACCCCCCCCCCGGAGCCTTTGTGAAAGGCTCCTAGCCATGTGGCTTTTGAAGGGTGAACAATACTATACTATCAATTGTCTTAGAGACAATAAATTTAACAATCAATGTTACAACATAAACATACAGCAAAAAATGTAAATGAAACCCAGTTCATAACTTAGAACTGCCTGTTGTATCAGTCAATATACCATTTCACAAAAAGGACAATTTCACATGATTATCATGGACCCATGAAGGGTTCACAGTCTGGTGTATAACGATCCACATAAACAGGCTACCAACTAGATAATATTAATAAAGGTAATAACTCAAATGTAACTACTATAGTTGGACAATATCTCCATGATAATTATGTGAAATTGTCCTTTTTGTGAAATGGTATATTGACTGATACAACAGACATGATTGAAAAAGATCTCGAAACAAGGTCACATCTGGAATCCTTGTCTCATGACAAATGTATATTATTGATTCCACGGCTGCATACAGAGTCCAGCACCGCATTACTTATGAAGATGTTCATAACATCCCTGCAACTGTTTACACATTGATGTATACTACATGGCTCCTTTTGCGAGCAGTTCTAAGTTATGAGCTGGGTTTCATTTACAATTTTTTGCTGTATGTTTATGTTGTTACATTGATTGTTAAATTTATTGTCTTTAAGACAATTGATAGTATAATATTGTTAATAAAGTTTCCATTTTAGAGCAGTTTAGGGCCACACAGCATTTATACTCCCTTCTACTGGTTCAGGGAGAAGCAGTGGGGGCTGAGAATGTCTTCCAGGGAGGAGAACACCCACTCGCTGGTGGGAGGGCAGGAGAGGAGATTCATGACCACACAAGAGAGGTTGGAACAGATGATGGCCTTGTGTGACTAATATTCCAGAGGATTGGTGTCAGCAGGCTCAGGGGACTCAGCAAGGTATTCCTTCACCATCACCTCTGCCGAATCCTCCACCATACACAAAAGCAAGGGAAGCTCTGTGTAGGTCAACATAGTATTGCGAAATAGTCACCAAGGAAAACAGTGCTACTATAAATATCCCAATAAACTTTAATATAATATATTCATTTGTATATATTGCATTTTTCTTCATCCATTTTTCTTTTCTTTACGTATGTTTTACTCTTACATAAATTGAAATCTTACTACAAGTTGCAAATAACCTTTCCCATATTCTACAAAAGACAATAGCCCTGACTTTATTGTCATATATAAGTGACTGTAAAGAACACACATGCCAATAGTCCCAAATTATTCAACAGGTAAAGCACATTCAAAAAGAGTTCAATTTAGAAGTTGTTGCACATATCCAAAAATAGTCCAATTTTGAAGTTGTTGGATGTGCCTCTGGAATAGTGTGTTTTGGATGTATTCATCAACAACCAAACATAATCTTTTTTTTTTTTTAACGGATTTATTTATATTTTCACAAATATACAACCATTACATTAGTATTTTAACATGTCATCTATGTAAGTCAGGTACACAATTTTAATGTTTTAACCATTTATAAAATTCTGCCCATCTTCCTTTAAACACCTTATCATCTTGCCTAGACAAAATAAGAGTTAACTTGTCCATTTCTGCGACTTCCATTAATTTTTCGACTAATTCCTTTCTTTTTGGTAATTTTTCTTGTTTCCAACATTTCGCGATCAAAATTCTAGCCGCTGTGAGCAAGTATGTTAATATATAATAATTATTTCCTTTATGTTCATTTGGAATAATATTTAATAAATAAGTATCCGGACATAGTTTTAGGTTTATATGCAGCATTTCCATTATCAGCTCTTTTACATTTTTCCAAAACTTATATACTTTTTCACAATTCCACCACATATGGAGGAAGGTCCCTACGTTATTTTTGCATCTCCAGCAATTTTTGTTAACAGTTTTGTATGCTTTAGATAACTTTTCAGGGGTCCAATACCATCTATGGAATATCTTGAATATATTTTCCTTATAGGCTACAGCCCTCATTAATTTCATTGACTTCCAGACTTTGGACCAATCTTCAATTTGTATTGTTTTTCCCAAGTCCTTCATCCAAAGGATCATTACATTCTTTATGTTTTCATCTAATAGATAGTCCTCCAGGAGGAACAGATATGATTTTTGAATGAGTTTATCATTTGTGGACAACCAAATTTTGTCCAAGTCGGTTTGGGTATTTACAAATTCCCCGTTTTTATCTTTATTATATCTATCTTGGACTAACATTTTCTCCCACCATGGTAAATGGATATTTTTGTCTGCTAATCTTTCTAAAGGTCTCAGTTTATTATCTTCATCTAATAGTACGTCATATGGTATAGCTTTTTCTTTTGTCATTAATTTTGTATTAATGAATGCCTCCAGACCACCATGTTAAATGGATATTTTTGTCTGCTAATCTTTCTAAAGGTCTCAGTTTATTATCTTCATCTAATAGTACATCATATGGTATAGCTTTTTCTTTTGTCATTAATTTTGTATTAATGAATGCC